>NW_023995942.1:0-65000 GCF_015586225.1 Lucilia sericata | reverse complement strand
AAGAACTTTCTAATAAGAGATAGAGTTGTAATCGTTCAAAAAATTCTATTATTTATTTAAAATCGACAAAATTTGAAAAGGTCGAGTTCAAGTAAGAAGTTTGTGAAGGCTTGAGACGTGGTGAATCCGACTATGATTTCCTCCATCACATCTGGGATTTGAGATATCGTGTCCTGAAAATTTAAAAACACAATTTTTATGACATCTACCTGTTTTTATAAAATGTTGTAAGCCATCTGAAAGTCTATTCTGTCAACTTTAAAATAAAGGCCTAATATTTGACATATCTTCTCCTTTCCATTCCAGATGTGATGGAGGAATTCAGATTCAGATTCAGCGCGGCTCCAAAGGATACTTTGGTCATTAGGTTAAACATTTGTCGGCCTGCCTATCTATCTATCTATCTATCTATCTATCTATCTATCTATCTATCTATCTATCTATCTATCTATCTATCTATCTATCTACCTATCTACCTACCTATCTATCTATCTATCTATCTATCTATCTATCTATCTATCTATCTATCTATCTATCTATCTATCTATCTATCTATCTATCTATCTATCTATCTATCTATCTATCTATCTATCGATCTATCGATCTATCGATCTATCTATCTATCTATCTATCTATCTATCTATCTATCTATCTATCTATCTATCTATCTATCTATCTATCTATCTATCTATCTATCTATCTATCTATCTATCTATCTATCTATCTATCTATCTATCTATCTATCTATCTATCTATCTATCTATCTATCTATCTATCTATCTATCTATCTATCTATCTATCTATCTATCTATCTATATATATATCTATCTATCTATCTATCTATCTACCTATCTATCTATCTACCTATCTACCTATTCTATCTATCTATCTATCTATCTATCTATCTATCTATCTATCTATCTATCTATCTATCTATCTATCTATCTATCTATCTATCTATCTATCTATCTATCTATCTATCTATCTATCTATCTATCTATCTATCTATCTATCTATCTATCTATCTATCTATCTATCTATCTATCTATCTATCTATCTATCTATCTATCTATCTATCTACTAGTTGGAGTTATGTCCTAATTCTTTTAAAAAACTATTTTAACCAAATTTTATAATAAACTGTAAAATTTGTTTAAGTATTCCTTTTTCTAGACATATTTGACTTTTATAGATATATAAATAACTGTCTGTCTGTCATACCCCACAAAAAAAAACTAACAAATTCGTAAACAATTTAAAATATTTGCGTGTTAAATAAAAATCATGAAAAATGATTTTTCTCCAACACATTTGAAAGCATTAATCAAAATATGTCTATGTCAAAGCAAAAACAACAATTTTCTAGTACAACTAAATAGTTTCTGGGCCTAAAAATGTCTTGGCCAATAACACTCGTACAAATTACTAAGCGGCGAAAAGACTTATGAAATCATTCTTAGTCATGATCTTTAAAAAAAAAATATAAACAATAAAAAATAGCCTTCGGGCATTTAAGTCAAAAAGTAACAAATTTAACAGCAAAATTATTATTAATTTAAGCGTGTGAAAACCTAGACATTTGCCGAAAGATTTTCTTTAACAAAAATATGAAAAACAAAAAATTATGAAATTTTTTTTAATTTATTATGGTTAACGAATTTTTAGCTAATCTTTAGTTTAATTAAAATTTTTTTCAAAGAACAAAATTTCCATACTTTTTTTTAAAAATTTCTTTAAAGATTAATTTTTTATTTTGCTTTTCATTCATTTGAAATTTTTACATTTTTTAAGTAAGTTTGTGTTCTTTTTTATATTTTAAATATTTAAATTTATGCCTAAAAAAATTAGCTGCCAACTAATTTTATTTTATTACAGTTTATGTTTGTTTAAAAAATTTATTTTCAAGGTTAAGGGTGTTTATTTTAAAATTTATGTTTAATATGTGAAAAATTAATTTAAATGAACTGTTTATAAAATAAGTGATTAAAAAGTCATTTCAAATTATTTCTTTTAGTGAGGAAGTAATTAGGGAAATGTTAAGTTTTTAATGGACAACACTTAAGCAAATTAAAGACAATGCTCTTGTGCACTAATGCACAATGCACTAATGTTCGTCTGCACCAAAACTTGAATACCTTCACCATTATCAGACTATAGATTAGACTATAGACTAGACTATAGAGTAGACTATAGACCAGACTATATACTAGACAATAGACTGGACTATATACTAGACTATAGATTAGACTAGACTATAACTAGACTATAGACCAGGCTATAGACTAGACTATAGACTAGACTATAAACTAGCCTATAGACAAGACTATATACTAGCCTATAGACTAGACTATCGACTAGACTATAGACTTGACTATATAGTAGACTATAGACTTAACTATAGACTAGAGTATAGACTAGACTATAAACTAGACTATAGACTAGACTATAGACTAGAGTATAGACTAGAGTATAGACTAGACTATAAAGTAGACTATATACTAGACTATAGACTAGACTGTAGACTAGATTGCAGAGTAGACTATAGACTAGACTATAGACTAGACTATAGATTAGACTATAGACTAGACTATAGATTAGACTATAGATTAGACTATAGACTAGACTATAGACTAGACTACAGACTAGACTATAGACTAGACTATAGACTAGACTATAGACTAGACTATAGACTAGACTATAGACTAGACTATAGACTAGACTATAGACTAGACTATAGACTAGACTATAGACTAGACTATAGACTAGACTATAGACTAGACTATAGACTAGACTATAGACTAGACTATAGACTAGACTATAGACTAGACTATAGACTAGACTATAGACTAGACTATAGACTAGACTATAGACTAGACTATAGACTAGACTATAGACTAGACTATAGACTAGACTATAGACTAGACTATAGACTAGACTATAGACTAGACTATAGACTAGACTATAGACTAGACTATAGACTAGTAGACTATAGACTAGACTATAGACTAGACTATAGACTAGACTATAGATAGACTATAGATAGACTATAGACTAGACTATAGACTAGACTATAGACTAGACTATAGACTAGACTATAGACTAGACTATAGACTAGACTATAGACTAGACTATAGACTAGACTATAGACTAGACTATAGACTAGACTATAGACTAGACTATAGACTAGACTATAGACTAGACTATAGACTAGACTATAGACTAGACTATAGACTAGACTATAGACTAGACTATAGACTAGACTATAGACTAGACTATAGACTAGACTATAGACTAGACTATAGACTAGACTATAGACTAGACTATAGACTAGACTATAGACTAGACTATAGACTAGACTATAGACTAGACTATAGACTAGACTATAGACTAGACTATAGACTAGACTAGACTATAGACTAGACTATAGATAGACTATAGACTAGACTATAGACTAGACTATAGACTAGACTATAGACTAGACTATAGACTAGACTATAGACTAGACTATAGACTAGACTATAGACTAGACTATAGACTAGACTATAGACTAGACTATAGACTAGACTATAGACTAGACTATAGACTAGACTATAGACTAGACTATAGACTAGACTATAGACTAGACTATAGACTAGACTATAGACTAGACTATAGACTAGACTATAGACTAGACTATAGACTAGACTATAGACTAGACTATAGACTAGACTATAGACTAGACTATAGACTAGACTATAGACTAGACTATAGACTAGACTATAGACTAGACTATAGACTAGACTATAGACTAGACTATAGACTAGACTATAGACTAGACTATAGACTAGACTATAGACTAGACTATAGACTAGACTATAGACTAGACTATAGACTAGACTAGACTAGACTATAGACTAGACTATAGACTAGACTATAGACTAGACTATAGACTAGACTATAGACTAGACTATAGACTAGACTATAGACTAGACTATAGACTAGACTATAGACTAGACTATAGACTAGACTATAGACTAGACTATAGACTAGACTATAGACTAGACTATAGACTAGACTATAGACTAGACTATAGACTAGACTATAGACTAGACTATAGACTAGACTATAGACTAGACTAGACTAGACTATAGACTAGACTATAGACTAGACTATAGAAGATTGAAATCTCTAAGACAAAAGGATTTCACTTACTGATGATGAAAATAATTTTAAAAGTTAGTTTTAAACTTAACTCCAAATTTGAGCTAAAATTTTCAGCTAAAAATAATCAGTTGTTTCTTTACGAATGCTTTACAATACCCCCAAGAAAAACTTACTTGCAACCTACTTACAGTAGAATGAAAATAATATTTTTAGTGGTGACAGTGACAGTTAGGCAGAGGCAGACAAGTAAAAATAAAAAAAACCCAAAGAATTATCTAACACTTAATTTCAATTTTGACCAAGAACTTGTTAAAAGAACGTGTTTTATGTCATCAAATTTAACACATTTTAGTTTCAATTTTGCGCTAAACAACAAAAAAAAAAAAATATATAAAAAAAGGCTTACAGTTTTTGTTGTAGTTGTTGACTATATTTTCTTTATTTTTTCAAGTCCAACGACCCGAGAGTACAATGTGTTGGGGCAACATTTAACCGGCATTACTACATGCTGCAGCAACAAATTGAAATTTTTTCTTTTCTTTTAGCATTGTTGTATTTATATTTGTTACTGTTATTGTAATTGTTGTTGTTGTTGTGGTTCATGTTGTAATAATTTATGGCATTATTATGCAGTTTTCAGAAAAATAAAATAAATGCTGGCTGGTTTTAGACAGAAAGAGTAAGAGAGACTCTTGAGTTGTTAGGTTTTGCTTGACTGCTTCAAATGGTATGGGATTTGCTACATTTTGGTAACACACATACACACACTTGGACTCACTCTCGAGTTGATTTTGTAAAGAAATGTTGGAAAACCAACAGAAACAAAACAAGAAGTTGACAACATGCGTGCACGCATTGTGGCATTGCACATGCGCCTGTATCCACATACAGATGTCAAGTATTCAAAGCAAACCAGCAAAACAAACAAATGTTGTCTTTTGAGACCCCAGCAGTTCTATGAAACTGCTCGACTTTAATGATTTTATCTAGTATTTTTGGTATTTGACTTATGCGTGACTCAGAGAAGAAGACTATTTACTAGATGACAACTCTTTGCATTACAAAGGTTATATACGATTCATTGGATCGTTTAATAAAGTAAAGTATGACAGGTAAGCATTCACCTCCCCTAAAACTACTGGGTCACTTACGCTTTAAGCCACAATTGCTACTACCTACTTGCCGTATAACTTTTGTTTAAGGATGTCTTGTTTTTTTTTGTAAACCAACAACATGAAATAGAATGTTTTAAGTTTGTCTATTTATTTGTTTGTATGAAGAAAGAAATCTTGTTTTCCTGTAGATTTTCTTAAGAAGACATTTTCGTTTAATTGGTTTGAAACCGGGTAAATATTTACTAAATATCAAGACGACATTTTAATACCCTACAACAGTTATTTCGGTTAAAGTTGTTAAACAAGAGAATTTAAAAGATTTTGAAGATTAAATCATAAAGTTTATTAGACGTAAATATGTTTAACCTGGAAATCTGATTACAAGGAATTTCAAAATTTTAACTGTAATCGTCAAGAGATTTGTGTGTTTATAGATTTCAACGAAATGCTACTTGAACTAGAGAAAAGGGGACATGTTACTTATTACGTCTTATTTTGGAAAAAAGTAATCTTCCCGATTATCTATTTTGATAAAATTATTAATTAACTTTAAGAAAATCGCCAAGATTTATCATTTTAACTGGTCATCTGAGAGTGATCAGCAGGGCCAAACTCCGCTAGATTGAAAAACACATTATGAAATTTAGAATCAGTAATAATCTAAATATGACATTCCCCCTCCAACTTAAAACTCTTCATTTATTAAGCGATCACTGAATAAAATGATCTCTCCACTGTCGATATGGAATTGGGCAGAATTCTCTCAAATAGCGATCGTACAGAGATGGAGTTGATCATTAAATTTGAAACTTTTTGATAAATGAGACTTAACTTTTTACAGGTGACCTAAGAGTGATTCACAAGGACCGATTTTCGCGATCTGGAACTGCGCAGAGGGAGAGAAAGAAAGCAATATGAATGTGTGAAGAATGCAAAGTATGATAAAGCTATTGAGACTACGTTACGGAACTTAGTATCAATGATAATTTGAAGAAGAGGATGTTTCGAGTACGATCGTGCAGAGAGAGAGAGAAAGGGACTCAACCATCAAAGCAGAGAATTCATAACGGGACCTAAATGATTTGGTTTTAGGAGATGTAAAGTAGATCATTAAAGTTGAAACTTTTTAATCATTTTAGCACTTAATGAGACTTAACTTTTTACAGGTGACCAAAGAGTGATTCACAAGGACCGATCTCCGCCAGATGAGATCGTGTAGAAGGAGAGAAAGAAAGCAATATGAAAGTATGGAGACTGCAAAGTATGATAAAGCTATCGGGACTACGTTACGGAACTTAGTACATATTAATGATAATCTGAAGAAGAGGGTGTTTTGAGTGCGATCGTGTAGAGAGAGAGGGAGAGAGAGAAAGAGACTCAACCATAAAAGCAAAGAATTCATAATGGGAACTAAATAATATCGGTTTAGAAGAGCTTTAGAATCATCTTGCCTAACTTAAAGATCTCTATTGTTGAGTTAGATCATATGGAAGCTAAGATCGTGTGATCAAGAAGAATTTTATTCTACGGAATTTATTAAAATTTCCTTCTAATTTTCACACTACATAAAGTAGAGTGAGTTTTTTAACTTCTGAAAAAAAAAATGTTTTACAACGTGATTACATGTCACATCAAAAAGATTAAAACTAAAAAGTGATGAAAAAACGCTAGAAAAAAAATCTAAGAAAGACTTTCAAATAACCATAAAATACGATGATGATGATCATCTTAACTTCAGTTTAAACGTGTTACATAAAAACGTGCTAAAGATTAAGAAAACTCGAAACTCAAAACAAACAACAAAAGAGACAATAAATTTCTTAATAATAAATTTACCTAAAAAGAATTAAAAAGAAAAATTCAACAACTAGAAAAGCTAACTTAAAAGGAAATTAAAATAAAAAGCAAATAAATTATGAGGTTGACAGTATGAACACAAATGCTTTTAATTTTTTTGTAAATTATTTAAAAATTTTATACACGCAATTGTTAACAATTAATTATCAAATGTTTTCTTTAAAGGTGTCAGTATTTGTGTTCATGACAAGTTTTGCTGTTATTTTTCGATTTTTTTTATTATTATTTATTTATACATTTATAAGATCAATAACGTGATTTTAATATTTATTTAATAGTTTTATTTTTATAACAGTAAGTTAACTAAAAAACTGATAGCTTTTTTTGTTTAATGACACCAGGTCTCGCTTTTAATAAATTAAGCTAAAAAGTAATGACAGACAGCCAGTTGAAGCCAAGTACTAAGACTACGATGTCTATAGTAATGGTAGTAAGTAGCTGTTTTGAAAAACTCTATAACTGTCATGTTAAATCACTGATGGCTTAGGAAGTGGGGAAGAAGTGTATAATGTAAATTGTTTATTAACTGTAACTGACACCTACAATAACGTAAGAGACAGTGTGTAAACTTATTGTTAATTGTTGTATTATTGTTATTGTTTTTTAAAGGTGTTTGGTAATTAATATTTCAATCAATTGTTTATTAGTGATTGGGAAAATTTGTTATTAAAAGTAATTGTAAAACCAAAAAAAATTAATAAATATTACTTAATACTGTTCCAACTGATCAATTGTAAAGACGATAAACAATCATTTGTTAAAAGTATAGTGAAGACTATACGCTGATCTATAGTTAAGACCATAGGCTAATCTATAATTAAGACTAAAGACTGATCTATAGTCAAGACTATATAGATTGATCTATATCAAGACTTTAGATTGATCTATAGTCAATACTATAGATTGATCTATAGTCAACACTATAGATTGATCTATAGTCAACACTATAGATTGATCTATAGTCAAGACTATAGATTGATCTATAGTCAACACTATAAATTGATCTACAGTAAAGACTATAGATTGATCTACAGTCAAGACTATAAACTGCTCTATAGTGAAGTCTACAGACTGATCTATAGTCGAGACTATAGATTGATCTATAATCAAGACTATAGATTGATCTATAATTAAGACTATAGACTAATCTAAAATCAAGACTATATGCAAGACTATAAACTGCAGATTGATCTATAGTCATGACTATAGATTGATCTATAGTCATAACTATAAACTGCTCTATAGTCAAGTCTACAGACTGATCTATAGTCGAGACTATAGATTGATCTATATTCAAGACTATAGATTGATCTATAATTAAGACTATATTCTGATCTGTAGTCAGGACTATAGATTGATTTACAGTCAAGACTATAGATTGATCTATATTCAAGACTACAGATTGATCTATAGTCAAGACTATAGATTGATCTATAGTCAACAAGACTATAGATTGATCTATAGTCAACAAGACTATAGATTGATCTATAGTCAAGACTATAGATTGATCTATAGTCAAGACAATAGATTGATCTATAGTCAAGACTATAGATTGTCTATAGCCAAAACTATAGACTAATCTATAGCCAAGACTATAGACTAATCTATAGTCAAGACTATAGACTGATCTATAGTCAAGACTATAGATTGATCTATAGTTAAGACTATATTCTGATCTATAGTCAAGACTATAGACTGATCTATAGTCAAGACTATAGACTGATCTATAGTCAAGACTATAGACTGATCTATAGTCAAGACTATAGACTAATCTATAGTTAAGACTATATTCTGATCTATGGTCAAGACTATATATTGATCTACAGCCAAGACTCTAGATTGATCTGTAGTCAAGACTATAGATTGATCTATTGTCAAGACTATAGATTGATCTATAGTCAAGACAATAGATTGATCTATAGTCAAGACTAAAGATTGTCTATAGCCAAGACTATAGACTAATCTATAGTCAAGACTATAGACTGATCTATAGTCAAGACTACAGACTGATCTATAGACAAAACTATAGACAAATCTATAATCAAGACTAAAAGCTTCTCTATGGTCAAGACTATAGACTGATTTGTAGTCAAGACTATAGACAGATTTACATATACTAATCTATAGATTTACATATACTAAGTTTGACTATAAGTTTGACCGATCAAAACGATTGTGTTATAATTGTAACTTATAGTGCCGCGTTTTTCCAATAAATCCTCTATATGAACTACCTCTATTATATATACATTTAGCTTTTTTCTAATTCCACACGATTGGAGTAGGTCAGTCATATATGTATACAACAACAATTTGGTCAAATTAACAACTTTATTTTCTGTTCTCTCTCTCTCCCTATTTCAAGCTATTATTTTAAAACCTTTTTACAGCATCTGGCATTAAATTTTCAAAAACAATTACGAGTTCTTATCACGAAAAAAATAACAAGAAAATTCATAGAAATAAATAAAGCAAAAAATAACTGGGTTAGTAAGTTTTGTTATTTTGCAAAATTGCCCTTAAGTTAAAATAGCAAATGATACCCTCTAAAGCTCCATACCAAAATGGTACAAACTTAAAAAAGTGTTTTAAATTATCTCTAGAAAAAAATAGAAAAAAAAAAAACACTAATGATTGATCGATTGCCGTCTATTGCTAATCATGCTAAAAAAATCTTACATTCTAATACAAAATGCAAAATAGCAAAAAAGCAATGTATTGCACGATCTGCCTTTTACTAGGTGCTGCTGCTGACACATGCAACATAAAACTTCGTTTTTTTTTGCATATGAATTTCCTTATGGGCATTTTCTAGCAACACTTGCATTTTGAACTGGAAATGTTAAAATAAGGTTTTAAGATATTGTCGTCATTAAGATCAATCATGATGTATTTTAAATTATTGAAGTTTATTGCTTTGCTGTTCGTACTATTCCAGCTCTATTTGTTATAATTAATTGTGATTTCTTGATTCTCTAGAATTTGTTGTTTGATGCCTGACACAAATTACACCCTGTTTTTGTTGTTGTTACATTTCCTACAGCCATCACGTAGAAACGATTTTTCTATTTTGAATTTTCCATTAAATATAGATTTTGTTGTATTTAGAATACAAGTGAATTTGATTTTATTTTGAAGTGATGTGTGGCCTTGCCGATTTGAATTGATTGTTTCAATTATCTGTTTGAAATGTTTGCTAAATCTATATGGAAATCTGGATAAAGTAAATGTCAGTTTTCAAAGTGCTAAAACTATATTGTTATAAAAAATAAGATCTACTAGGTGAGTATCTCTACAGTCAATACTATAGACTGATCTATAGTCATGACTATGTACTGATCTATAGCCAAGTATATAGACTGATCTATAGTCAGGTTTATTGACTGATCTGTAGTCAAGTTTATATACTGATCTATTCTCGAGACTATGGACTGATCTTAAGTTAAGACAGATCTTTTGTCTAGAATAACGGCAGATCTACAGTCAAAGCTATAAACTGATCTATAGTCAAGACTATAGACTGATCTATAGTCAAAACTATAGACTGATCTATAGTCAAGACTATAGACTGATCTATAGTCAAGACTATAGACTGATCTATAGTCAAGACTATAGACTAATCTGATAAATAGTCAAGACTATAGACTAATCTATAGTCAAGACTATAGACTGATCTATAGTTAAGACTATAGACTGATCTATAGTCAAGACTATAGACTGATCTATAGTCAAGACAATAGACTGATCTATAGTCAAGACTATAGACTGATCTATAGTCAAGACTATAGACTGATCTATGGTGCAGGTTATAAACTGATCTATAGTCAACACTATAGACTGATCTATATTCAAGACTATAGACTAATCTATAGTCAAGACTATAGACTAATCTATAGTCAAGACTATAGACTAATCTATAGTAAAGACTATAGACTAATCTGATAAATAGTCAAGACTATAGACTGATCTATAGTTAAGACTATAGACTGATCTATAGTCAAGACTATAGACTGATCTATAGTCAAGACTATAGACTGATCTATAGTCAAGACTATAGACTGATCTATAGTCAAGACAATAGACTGATCTATAGTCAAGACTATAGACTGATCTATAGTCAAGACTATAGACTGATCTATAGTCAAGACTATAAACTGATCTATATTCAAGACTATAGACTAATCTATAGTCAAGACTATAGACTAATCTATAGTAAAGACTATAGACTGATCTATAGTCAAGACTATATACTGATCTATAGGCAAGACTACAGACTGATCTATAGTCAAAACTATAGACTGATCCACAGTCAAGACTATAGACCGATCTATAGTCAAGACTATAGACTGGTCTATGGTGCAGGTTATAAACTGATCTATAGTCAAGACTATAGACTGATCTATAGTAAAGACTATAGAATGATCTATAATCAAGACTATAGACTTATTTATAGTCAAGACTATACACTGATCAATCAAGTCTTCAACATTTTTGTTTACCAACAACTACAAAAACTAGTCCCGTTAACCAAGTAACTCTGTGTAAAATATATTTTAACCAAAAAATTATAATTTAAATTTTTTTGTTTTAAGCAAATTAACAAATTTGTTTCACATGATTGACCTCATTGAGCATAAAATTATTTACCTCTATAATATAACTGAACTGCTGATGGTGGTAAATTTTTAAAAAATTTACAATAAATTTATTATACTGCAAATAAATTTATAAATTTAATTATGCAAATGTTGTAATACGAAACTGCTAAAACTAAACTACAACGATTATAAGTTTTTGTTTTAAAAGGAACGAATTTAAAATAAAAATGCAACAAAAATAAAAACGCTAAATAACACGGAAGTTTTTGTTTTTACAATGTTTTAAGTCTGTCTGTCCAACTGTTTTCAGTTTCATTTTTATTTAATCACACACAATTGTCTTGCGGTGTTGGTATAGTTCGTGGTCGGTCATACAGAAGGACCGTTGAACAGACAGACATCTGTCTATCAACTTAACCAGGGAAAATTGTATTTTTTTTTTTTTTTTTGTTACATTTTGATTTAAACATTTAATACCATTATTAGGCTAAAATAATCGGCAGAATAGTTTTTAATATTAACTAAAGGGAAAGTATTTATTTCTTTGGTTGTTGCCTGTTGCATAATTAGCAAAACTGTGGTGGTGGCGGTGGTGCGGTGAAAGAAACCCCGAACGAACAAATGACTGAATGAACAATTTACATTTAAAACAAATAAAACTAACAGTTTACAAATGCGAAAAGAAACCATATAAATGTTGTTAATAGCACTGATTTTGTACAGGCATGAAGGGTCTATTGCTCACTAATAGCAATGAGTTGTAAATGTGCATTTTAACATGATTTTTTATACTTTCAAATAGTCATATATAACTTATAGTTACTTACAATATTTTAAAATCTACTAAAACTCAATGAACTATTAATTGGAGGGAAAAATTATGCCGCTATTTTAAGACTATAGACTGATATATAGTGAATACTATACACTGATCTATAGTCAAGACTACTGACTGATCTATAATATAGGCTATAGTTTGATCTGTAGTCAAGACTATTGACTGATCTATAGTCAAGACTATAGACTAATCTATAGTCAAGACTATAGTTTGATCTATAGTGTAGATTATAGACTGATCTATAGTGTAGATTATAGATTGACTGATCTATAGTACAGACTTTAGAATAACTATAGAATGATTTATAGTCAAGACTATATATTGATCTATAGTCAAGACTATAGAATGATCTATAGTCAAGACTATAGTCTGATCTTTAGTCAAGACTGTAGGCTAATCTTTAGTTAAGACTATAGACCGATCTATAGTCAAGACTATAGACTGATCTTTAGTTAAGACTATAGACCGATCTATAGTCAAGACTATAGACTGATCTATAGTCAAGACTATAGTTTGATCTATAGTGAAGACTATAGTTTGATCTATAGTAAAGACTATTGACTGATCTATAGTCAAGACTTTAGTTTGATCTATAGTGAAGACTATAGTTTGATCTATAGTAAAGACTATAGTTTGATCTATAGTGAAGATTATAATTTGATCTATTGTGAAGGCTATGGACTGATCTATAGTGTAGATTATAGACTGATCTATAGTAATGACTTTAGAATAACTATAGAACACAACACTATAGAATGATCTATAATCAAGACTATAGAATGATCTATAGTTAAGACATTAGTTTAATCTATAGGCAAAAGTATAGAATGATCTGTAGAAAAGACTATATACTATAGATCTGTAGTCAAGACTATAAACAGATCTTTATTTAGGTCTATAGTCTATAGTCAAGGCTATAGATCAAATTGGTATTCAAAACAAATTAAAAACAAAAAAAATTCAAACAATTTGTTTCTGATCTATAGTGTAGATTATAGATTGACTGATCTATAGTACAGACTTTAGAATAACTATAGAATGATTTATAGTCAAGACTATATATTGATCTATAGTCAAGACTATAGAATGATCTATAGTCAAGTCTATAGTCTGATCTTTAGTCAAGACTGTAGGCTAATCTTTAGTTAAGACTATAGACCGATCTATAGTCAAGACTATAGACTGATCTTTAGTTAAGACTATAGACCGATCTATAGTCAAGACTATAGACTGATCTATAGTCAAGACTATAGACTGATCTATAGTCTTGACTATAGATCAGTCTATAGTATAGACTGATCTATAGTCAAGGCTATAGTTTGATCTATAGTGAAGACTATGGACTTATCTATAGTCAAGACTATTGACTGATCTATAGTCAAGACTTTAGTTTGATCTATAGTGAAGACTATAGTTTGATCAATAGTAAAGACTATAGTTTGATCTATAGTGAAGATTATAATTTGATCTATTGTGAAGGCTATGGACTGATCTATAGTGTAGATTATAGACTGATCTATAGTAATGACTTTAGAATAACTATAGAACACAACACTATAGAATGATCTATAATCAAGACTATAGAATGATCTATAGTTAAGACATTAGTTTAATCTATAGTGAAGACTATGAACTATAGTCAAGACCATAGACTAATATGATTGATCTATAGGCAAAAGTATAGAATGATCTGTAGAAAAGACTATATACTATAGATCTGTAGTCAAGACTATAAACAGATCTTTATTTAGGTCTATAGTCTATAGTCAAGGCTATAGATCAAATTGGTATTCAAAACAAATTAAAAACAAAAAAAATTCAAACAATTTGTTTCTGAAATAAAACGGGGAATCATATCCCGGGAAACCTACTAAAACCAAACTTAAAATTAAAAAAGAATTATTTAAATCGGTCCAGTCCTTTGGCTGTAATTAATTCTCGACAAAAAAGGGTTAAAATTTCCTATAGTGATGTGATAAATATCCTATAAAAAACAATTTCTTTTCAAGAGTAATTAAAGATGAAAAAAACAACAAAAATAATCAAAAATTTCTCTTAACATTTCACTCTCATAATATAAATTACTGGCTGTTCTCTTTTCATAAAAATAATAAACAATCACACAAACATTGAACAATTGCACTTACATGTTTGTTGTTTTGATTTGTTTACAATTGATCCTGTTCGGACAGGCTCGATGATTTGTTGTTTTACAAACGAACGAGACGCATAGCAAAGGCATTATTTAAAACAAAATATTAAAGTAAAAGCAGAGAAAAAGCAGCGCAGCTGCATCATTTTATTTACGCAGTTACATTATTAAGAAGGAATTTAAAATTTGATTATTTAAAAAGAATAAAAGCTTTTATTGAAGACTTTTATTAAACACTTATAAGAATTATTATAAAAAACACTTTTTACTTTATTAATAACATTATTTTTTTAATAATAAAATTTAAAACAAAACTTTTTGCTAATTTTTTAATATATTTTACAAAAGTTTTATTAAAACTTTGATTTCATTTAAAAAACTTTTTTTAAATTTTTACTATTTTATAACAACACTTTTTAAAAAAGATTGCATTATTTCATTAAGTAATTAACTTTTTTTATTAATTAATAATTTCTACACTTCACATTTTTTCCGTTCACCGAACCCGTCTTAAAGAGGTATTGTATTTAACTAATTGCCTAAAAGCAAATAAAAAGCGAAAGTACAAATAATCAAAGGAGATGAATTTGCATGAAGAAAATGTAAAAGGAGGAGAGCAAAACATAAAAAGAGAGGGAATTCAATGTAAATAATAATAGTGAAGGAGTATTTTAGAACAAAAGGAGGTTCTCTATGCTAAGTAAAAATAAATAACACAAAATATGATATGGAAATGGATTTATAGTACAGATAGTATACTTGACTAACTCTGCTATGTAGAATTAACTATTGACCTGTCTATTTATAGACTAGTTCATGTATAAGACTATAGACTAGACTGTATAATACACCACTGACTATATTGGAGAACCATATACCGGGAAGTCATGGCCAAAAACCGTTTGCCCTAAACGAGGGTAAAATTTCCAGACTGATAGTTAAATAGTTAAGACTATCGACCGATCTATAGTATGATATATATTCAAGACTATAAACTAACCTATAGTCAAGACTATAGACTGATCCATAATTTAGACTATAGACTACTAAAAAGTAATAAATTTTCAAGACAATGGACTGATAGCTAACAAGACTATTAACTGATCTATAATCAAGGTTATAGAGTGATCTACATTCAATGCTAGAGAGTGATCTATAGTCAAGATTATAGACTGATCTATAATCAAGACTATAGAGTGATCTATATCTCAAGACTATAGACTGAGCTATAGTCAAAACTATAGACTGAGCTATAGTCCAGATTATAGACTGATCTATAGTCAAGACTATAGTTAACAAGACTATTAACTGATATTTAATCAAGGCTATAGACTGATTTATAATCGAGGTTTTAGAATGATCTACAGTTAATGCTAGAGAGTGATCTATAGACAAGACTATGGACTGATCTATAGTCAAAACTATAGACTGATCTATAGTCAAGACTATAGACTGAGCTATAGTCAAGATTATAGACTGAGCTATAGTCAAGATTATAGACTGATCTATAGTCCCGACTATAGACTGATTTATAGTCAAGACTATAAATTGATCTGTAGTCAAGACTATAGACTGATCCATAACCAAGACTGATCTATAGACAGGATTGTAGACTGATTTATAGTCAAGACTATAGACTGATCCATAGTCAAGGCTATAGACTGATCTACAGTAAAAACTATGGACTTATCTGTAGTCAAGACTATAGACTGATCTACAGTCAAGACTCTATACTGATCTATAGCCAAGACCGATCTATAGACAGGATTGTAGACTGATCTATAGTCAAGACTATAGACTGATCCATAGTCAAGGCTATAAGTAGTCTGATCTATAGTCAAAACCATGAACTGATCTATAGTCAATACTATAGGCTGATCTATAGTCAAGACTATAGACTGATCTATAGACAAGACTATAGACAGAACTATAGTCAAGACTATAGACAGATCTATAGTCAAGACTATAGACAGATCTATAGTCAAGACTATAGACAGATCTATAGTCAAGACTATAGACTGATCTATAGTCAAGACAATAGACTGATCTATAGTCAAGACAATAGACTGATCTATAGTCAAGACTATAGACTGATCTATAGTCAAGACTATAGACTGATCTATAGTCAAGATTAGAGACTGATCATAGACTGATTTATAGTTAAAACTATAGACTGATCTATTGTCAAGACTATAGACTGATATATAGTCAAGACTATAGACTGATCTATAGTCAAGATTAGAGACTGATCTATAGACAAGACTATAGACTTATCTATAGTTAAGACTATAGACTGATCTATAGTTAAGACTATAGACTGATCTATAGTCAAGACTATAGACTGATCTATAGCCCAGACCATAGACTGATTTATAGTCAAAACTATAGACTGATCTATAACCAAGACTATAGACTGATCTATTGTCAAGACTATAGACTGATCTATTGTCAAGACTATAGACAGAACAAAGACTATAGACTGTTCCATAGACAGGATTGTAGACTGAAAAATAGACAAGATAGTCAAAACTATATATATAGACGGGTCTCTAGTCGATACTATAGGCTGATCTATATTGAAGACTGAAGATTAGCTATAGACTGATTTATAATCAATACTCTCCTGTGGATAAGACAAACATTCAAATGCATATTATCTCATCGCCGACTACTAAGTCAATGCCCACCTAAAAAGTCTTGTGAAATTTTCTCTCAACCTCTAATTAATCATCTCTACAACTATTGTATAAAACTTAATTTAATTTTTTTTATATATATAAAAAATATATAATTTCCTCAATTACCACCAAACATATATAATCAACGATGGTGATTAAATTCAAATCTATTTCTAACAACCATAATTTTTCATAAATTAATAAGTTTTTCCTATATTTAAGCAGGCATCATTAATTATTTAAAAAAAAAAAATATTTAACAAATAAATTTATTATTTGCATTAGACTTAAACAACTCCTAAACCAAATACAGCTAGGAGACAGACATCATGAGCAACCAGTGTATGTAGGTACGTACGTACGATCGACCCAGTACAAGTTGCAGTGTGTTGTAACCTTAATCGTAAGTAGTAGTAGAAGTTTATATATGTTTGTATGAAACGTATAAAAATTTACTCATAATTTTCGTAACTCTTTCAAAACTGACATTTTTCAAAATGTCATTTAAAAACAAGTTGCACCTTCTTTTTGCCGTTTGGCTGATTCAACTCCATTGAAACTTTTTGTCTGCCAGGTATGTTGGGTTTAATTTTTAAATTTCTGTGTCATTTCTATAGTGTAAGAGGAATAATAATAATAATGGGTAGAAGCAATGAATTGCTGTATAATACAGTGGAAAATTGCTACTTGTTAATATTAACAACAATAGAATCTGTTTGGCTGGTTACTGGCGGGAACAAACCCAAACACCAGTGACAACATAGTCATCATCATCATCGCTGTCTGCTGTAGCAAACATTGCCTTCATAAATAAACTCTAGCGTCATTATAACAATGATTAAATAAAATAATTTTAAAACGCTTATACTATTTTACAGGTGTCAACTTTAATCTGTTTGGTGATCTGTTGGAGGGATCAGAAGAGGACAAAATGTTGCTTATGTTTGTCAGCACTTACTAGCTTAACTTTGTCATCATCAGTTATGTAGTGTTTTTTTGTTGTTGTTGTGTTGTGTGCTGTAAGTGTTGACTGATTAAAACCTCTTGATAATAAAAGTATCTAAATTATTATTTATGACTGCTATTTATTTATTGTTTACTTTAGTAAGCAAAGTGTTTTTAATTTAGTTAATTTTTCTTTTTAAGAAAATGATGTAATGGAAAAATATGACTAAGACAGGTGGAATGTTTAGGAGAATGAGGTGAAAAGTTGAGAGAAACAAATAAGCCATCATAAGCATTTATGATTAGCCAATGACCCGTTTATATGATAAAGCAGTAAATTTTCATAAGATTTTAAAATTATACTTTTGCTAGAGTATCATTTGTGAATAAAACAGAATCTCTCGGAATATTCGTGAGAAAATTTTTTGAATGACTTTCTAATGAAATTTTTAATATTTTGATTAGATATTATTTTTTCTAAAGAATAAAGTGAAAAGCTTGTATCAATCCAACAGTAGATGCTCTTAAACATACACTCTCGAAATATTCATGAGTATTTGAATAAGTGACTAACACAATTTATAGTGAAGTGTTTTGAAATTGTATTTCCTCTTCAAATTAATGGCAACTATGAGGTAGAAACTAGTCAGTTATTATGTTTATTGAACTAATAATCGTAGAATATTCGCGAACATTTTTTATCAGTGAATTTTGGTTAATTTTGTGAATAAAATAGAATCTTGAATGTTGTAAAACAGAAATAACAAACCTAGAGCGATGATTGTCAGTGATCGATAAAATGATCGTGGAATATTCTTGAGCATCTTTTATGAGTATTTATTGATTGAAATTTATTTAGATTTTTAGCTTGTACTTTTTGCAATGTACTTTTGTTATAGATTGAGGTGAAAACTTCGACTAGATCCTAATAAGTAATTCGTAAATTAAGAAGAAACTCAAGGATTGATCTTGAGCACTTTATGTAAAAGATATTCGATCGGAATTAACTGTAAAACTAATTCTTATGTTCTAATTAAGTTTTAGTTCAAGTCTAGTTCAGTTCTAGTTCGGTTCTAGTTCAGTTCTAGTTTAGTTCTAGTTTAGTTCTAGTTCAGTTCTAGTTCAGCTCTAGTTCAGTTCTAGTTCAGTTCTAGTTCAGTTCTAGTTCAGCTCAGTTCTAGTTCAGTTCTAGTTCAGTTCTAGTTCAGTTCTAGTTTAGTTCTAATTCAGTTCTAGTTCAGTTCTAGTTCAGTTCTAGTTCAGTTCTAGTTCAGTTCTAGTTCAGTTCTAGTTCAGTTCTAGTTCAGTTCTAGTTCAGTTCTAGTTCAGTTCTAGTTCTAGTTCAGTTCTAGTTCAGTTCTAGTTCAGTTCTAGTTCAGTTCTAGTTCAGTTCTAGTTCAGTTCTAGTTCAGTTCTAGTTCAGTTCTAGTTCAGTTCTAGTTCAGTTCTAGTTCAGTTCTAGTTCAGTTCTAGTTCAGTTCTAGTTCAGTTCTAGTTCAGTTCTAGTTCAGTTCTAGTTCAGTTCTAGTTCAGTTCTAGTTCAGTTCTAGTTCAGTTCTAGTTCAGTTCTAGTTCAGTTCTAGTTCAGTTCTAGTTCAGTTCTAGTTCAGTTCTAGTTCAGTTCTAGTTCAGTTTAGTTTCAGTTCTAGTTCAGTTTCTAGTTCAGGTTCTAGCTTCAGTTCTAAGTTCAGTTTTAGTTACAGTTCTAGTTCAGTTCTAGTTAGTTCTAGTTTCCAGTTCTAGTTCAGTTCTAGTTCAGTTATAGTTCAGTTCTAGTTCCGTTCTAGTTCAGTTCTAGTTCAGTTCTAGTTCAGTTCTAGTTCCGTTCTAGTTCAGTTTCTGAGTTCAGTGTCTATTCAGTTCAGTTCAAGTTCTAGTTCAGTTCTAGTTCAGTTCTAAGTTCAGTTCTAATTTAAGTTCTATTTTAGTTCTACAGTTCTTAGGTTTTTTTGTTCAGATCAAATACGTTGAAAAACTAAAGAGGGTAAGATAAATTTTTGTGAAAATACTCGTATCGAATATTCCGATACTTGTGACTGATGATGAACTTTTTAAATAGGAAATCAAACCAGTGGGGCATGTTACCTTGGTGAACTGCCTTCACTTCTAATTTATTGTAATCCAGGAATGCTACCAGTCTGGTATTTAGAGTAATTGGATTATTTAACTTTTGATCAAAACGCCAATCTGGTACTGCGGAAGCTAGTTGTCCTGCACTGACTATTGGCAAGGTACCTTTGGGGTATTCGTAGTGGTTGTGTATAATCACTTTCTATACTTTTACCGCTCACTATTAAACTCTCACTTTTAGCATACTATTTTCCCTCTCTTAGTAAATATTTCATTTTAAAATTTTCGTAAAACTTTTCAACACAAACTGTCAAATTATGTCTATTTGATTTGATGGTTGTAAATCATTTTAATTACAACTAACACACACACTCACAGCTACTAACTAAAACAGTCACAACATTAAGATCAATAAACGAAATCAAATAAACATAAAGTCCAGATAAAAACAGCAGCAGTTGATTTTAAAAAGTCATAATATTAAATCAAATTATGTGACATTAAAAATCAGCTAAATGTCATTTTAAAGTTTGTCTAAGCGAAAAAAAAAAAATAGCAACAAAATTAAAAATGATTTTTTCCCATTCAATTTTAATTTATCAAAACAACTCTGAAAACAGTTATGGTGAAGGATCATTAATTACCTGTAAATAGGAGAGATTCAAATGGGGAAAAGGAAATTTGAACATTAAAAACAACAACAACAACAACAGAAGAAATTGGACATTGATAAAAACATGACACATTTTAAATGTCACAGTTTGAAAAATAATCACAAAAGGAAACGTTTTCCGTATTAGTAATTTCCAAAGAAAAGAAAAAAAGAGTTCAAAAAGTAAAAAAATTAAAATAAGAAATATATTGATTACGTATTGACTCTGAACATTTAAGCCCTCGATTTTTATGTTTATTGGCTGGCAGACATAAAAATTTACTACGTGTTTAACAACTTGCAACAGAAATCGAGAAACAGAAAAATATCACAAATGAAGCGAAGAAAAAAAACGACTGAAAATAATTTAAACAAATAGAAAAATCTGCAAGCAAATGTAAATTTTTATTAAACATTTTAAAACTTACTGGATTTATTTTTATTTCTTTTTTTTTTCAAATCCAAAAAACAGTGCGATTTTGAAAGTAAAAGTTTAAGTTAAATTTATGTTTATGTTACGATTTTTTTTTTTTTTTTGTTTCTTTTGGAAAATAACAAAAAATCGAAATCTACTTAAAAACAATACAGTTCAATATTATTTTATTTCACATGTGCTGGTGTGATGTTAAGGTTTCGTCCAATTTATTCCCTCTCCTTGGTCACGGGTTGTTTATGCTAAATTTTTATGTGATTTTGTACATCATAAATTTGGTACTTTTTGTGTTTTGCGCTGTTGCTGTTGCCATTAAAAATGTACAGAAAAATTTGTTGTTGTTGTTCAATTTTGTTGCCATTTTAAATGTTCAAAACAATAACAAACAATAAATGAAAATTTATTACAAAATGGTTGCGAAAAAATTCTTAATGCTAAAGAAAAGGGACAGTGGAGCGAGGATGTGGGCAGGGTCTCGAGTAGGTCAATTAGTTAACGGATTAAAACTTAGACTTGGAATCTGCCTTGATAAACATTTCACTAGATCTGATTTGTATGTTCTTCAATTGTAATCAGAAATTTTTAGGATATGAATGCTGATCTCTAGACAATTATGTTTAACTGCATTTCTGTAGATCCCTTGAACAGATCTGTTCTTAATGTTAAGCTTAAATATCTCTCAGTTCTTTAAGCTTTTTTATTACAAAAGCTTAAATATGTTGAAATTCTCATGAGAATCTCTGATTAAGGTTACTGGGTATTACGACTTAATTGCGACTTTCGATATTGCAGATTTCGATCGATATCGAAATGTCGTCAAATTTCAGAAATGATTCGAAATCGATTAGTATAGATACTCACAAAGTTCCCTTTTTTCTTATGCTTGATTTTAATAACAGAACTGAAAGCTTTTAGGCTTGGAAAAGATCGTTAAAATGGGATTGTAATGCAAAAAAATTTCACGATCTTTTCAAGAGCTTAAGGGATGGAAAACTCTCAAAAGAGTTAACGTAATTGGAGATTACTATCGATAACGATATGTCGTTCAATTTCAAAAATGATTAGAAATCGATTAGGATAGGCACTCCCAAAGTTCTGAAAGCTTTTAAGCTTGAACAAGATGTCGATATGCAAACGGTTTATTCATCGTTAGAATGGGATTATAATGCAAAAAGTTCACGATCTTTTCAAGAGCTTTAGTAGCGGGAAACTCACTAGAATATTAACTTAAATGAAGATTGAGATCGATTAGGATAGACACTCTCAAAGTTCTGAAAGCTTGTAAGCTTGCATAAGATCTCGATATGCAAACGGTTTATCATACATTAGAATGGCATTGTAATGCAAACAAGTTCATAATCTTCTCACAAGCTTTAGTGGCGGGAAACTCACAAGAGTTTTAACTTAAATGTAGATTGCGATTGATAACGATATGTTGTCTAATTTTAAAAATAATTCGAAATCGATTAGATTAGGCACTCTTAAAGTTATTTTTATTACATGGCAGAACTGAAAGCTTTTAAGCTTGAACGAGATCTCAATAGGCAACTTCGATCTGTATTGTTTAAAATCTTGAAGTTGAGTCATGATCTATTACTGATCAAGCAATCTTTATAATGGGGTACTAGGTACTGCAGACTTACACTTTATTCGAAGAGCTTGCAGTAATGGCTGTAATCTTCAATTGCCAGAGATAAGTTAAGTAATGCTTTCTTTCATCATGTTTAACTTTGATTTTCATCGTTTAAAACCTTGAAGTTTAATCGTGATTATTATTGCTGTTACTAGTACTGAAGACTTGTAGATTCTTCGCATAACTATCAGGATTCTCAAGAGAACAGTTAATATATCTCTTAAACAAATTGATCTTAACCGACTTAGATTTATATCATTTGGCTTCGAACTTGCAATCATCGCCCTGGACACCCTTTTTGCAAGTTACATATGTTGATCAAGAACGGAACAGCCGAATCAGGTGCATCTAATTGGGATAAACTTGAAAAATTTATCTAAATTTATTAACTTCTACCACCGCTCATGATCTCAAACGATTATTAGTACATTTTTCTTTCAAAGAGTGTGTAAGGAGAGTGAGAAAGAGTCAATTTAGTGATCTCCCTCTCATAATTATTTCAATCTACAAAAACGATTTAACATCAGCTTTGAGAAGTATTAATATTTGGAAACTTGAAGGTACTGTCACAAAAAGAAAGGAGTTAAATTGTTGTACTCTTTTGTAAGTTATAAAGGGAAAAAATAAATTTAATTAAAACACTTGCATAAACTTGCCAACGGTAGTCTTCTTTGTTTGCTTCCACTTTCGCTCCAGATCTCGCGTAATCATTAGTGCAAGATCTTTTTAAAGTGTGAAAAGTTTTTATGAGAGAAAGAGAGTCAAGCAAGGGTCCATTCTATACCTTAGAATCATCTGAACTTTCGGTAGGCGTGGCTCCAATTTTGCGAAGTTTGTAGTATTAGATTTCATCGCTAGCATTAACCCTTTAATAATTCACTTTTGATTCATATGTTTCGATTTTTGGTGAAACTCTTAAGAGATTTCAATAATTTCATTTGCAGGACTTTACCTAGAAGATAATTGTCACACTCCTTTCGACTTTAGCTTCTTTTAAAGCTGGGAATCTCAAACAAAACTTTGTGTGAATTGAATGTGTAGATTAACTTGCGGCGAACTTTGATCGTGAAACTTAAAACTAAGAATTCATGGAATCATTAAGGAAGTTAAACTAGACTCTATACTTTATATTGGATTTAACACACACAATAGTAGATCTGTAGCTTCATTTTGAAGATTTGAATCACGAACAAAACTCTCGATCAAAATTTCTTTTGTGAATCGAATGTTTCGATCACCTTGCTTCAAACTTTGATCGTGAAACTCAAAACTAAGAATTCACGGAATCATTAGTCAAGTTGTTAAGGGAGTTAAACTAGATTCTATACTTTAGATTAGACTTAACACACAAAAGAGTATTTATATAGATTCGTTCTAAAGATTTGAATCACGAACAAAACTTTCGAATTTGAGAATTCGTGCGAACACTGAACACTGTTTTCCGGAAGAACAAGGGACAAAAGTGTTTCGAAAGTTTATCTTATTGACGTTTTGATGATTAGGTATAATTGCAGAAATGGCCTTTGGGTATACATATACATCCCTCTTGAAATCTTGACAATTGTAAATGAATTCCGGTAACAGAAGAAGGGACAAAAGAGTTTTGAAAGTATGAATTCTCATAAGTCAATTAATTCCCATAACAGAAGAAGGGACAAAAGAGTTTTGAAAGTAGCGGAGCAATTGCATTTTCAAAGTATTCTCCTAGTTTATAATTGAATTGAATAAATTTCGTTTGAACTATGACTTTCTTCATCAACAGCTAAGCGAGGATCAAGGGCATTGATTAATATCTAAATCTCTCTCTCTCTCTCTTTCGAAGTATCTTCCATGACTCCGTTTCATAAGGATCAGTAATGCCTTATTCGTCGTGGTTGTTAAGGTTCAAAATTATGTTGATAATTGGCCTGCTAATACAACTCAACAATCTCAGTTACACACCCCAACAATTCCACCCACAATTAAACAAATTAACGCAAAATTGTTCACATTATTTAAATGACATACAACACTTTTCCTAAAGCGTTTATGTCTTTATTACAAATACCGGCAAAAAGGAAAAGAAAAAGAAAGAAATTAAAATAATTTAAATCTCAATTAACTTGACCACTGTTTAGGAAGAAAAAAAAAAACTGCATAAATGTCCACCATTTGACCAGGTATTCAGGCAGTTATGTTACAACAAAATGCCGCCATGTAAGCATATCAGTGTTGCCTACAACACACACTACTCACCAACAAAACAAAAAACAACAACAAAGAGTAATGAACAGAAATATACAAATGAATGAACAATTTTTTGGACACATGTAACATGTGAGTTACATGTACAGATTAACATCAATTTTAAGTTTTTGTTGGGCTGTCAGAGCAGTGTTGCACCGTTGTATGGATTGTTAAGCATTGTTGTTTAAATGTTGTAAGAGTATTGTGTGGCATGTAGTATAAGTTTAGCTGTTGTAACTTTTCTTTCAAAGAAATTTTTACAAAATTTTTTTGAGTATTTTAGGTTTTATATTTGCTATTTGTGTGTTTTTATACCCTACACCACTTTAGTGGGGAGGGTATATTGGATTTGTGCTGATGTTTGTAACATACAAAAATATTCGTCCTAGACCCACCTTAAAGTACCAATCGGCTTAGAATCGTTTTCTAAGTCGATTAAGCTATGTCCGTCCGTCCGTCTGGCTGGCTGTCCATGTAAACCTTGTGCGCAAGATAATTGGATGAAATTTGGCACGCACGTTTTATTTGACCCAAGGACGAAGCCTATTGAAAATGGTTAAAATCGGTCCATTATTTCACCTAGCCCCCATAGAACAGAACCCCCCGAAAAGGGCTTCTCAGCTCATAATTATGTTAAATATACAGATATATCGATAAAATACGGCACAACTAAGTTTTATAGAAGTCTTGATGACCCTGCCAAATTTCATAAAGATCGGGACCCATTTGACCCTAGCTCCCATACAAAGTCCCCTTCAGAAAATTACTTGAATGTCCCAAATTAACTTATATGTCCCAAATTAACTTATAAACAAATATCGCGATGAAATTCAGCACAATAAAATATTATGTAAATATATATTCACAAAATTTTATCGGGCTTGGTCCATATTTGCCCCTAGCCCCCATATAAAGCCCCCTCTTTCAGAAAATTAGTTTTGCATCCATAAATTGCTTATATGTATCGGAACAAGGGAATATTGAAGATAAATGCTTTATTATGAAAAATAAATCCCATTTAATATTCATAACTGGTGTAGGGTATCATATGGTCGGCCACGCCCGACTATACTTTCTTACTTGTTTTATTTATTGATGAAAGAGTTTTCTTTGCAAAAATTTATATGTGTGTTAAAATATCTTTTAAGTATAATTTCTTTGTTGGTTTGTTCATAATATTTTAAGGTTCATAAATCACACATATTACCTTTTTTTCTTGCTTTCATTCATTTTATGAATAAACTACTAAAATGTGTATTTATGTTGTATTTGAATATATAAATGAAAATGAATGATGCCCCCACATACTTAAATGCAACCAGCCCGCCAAGCAGTATAACTCTAGTCCTAAAAAAAACATCCCAAAAGAAAATGTGTATTTTCGTTTTCTTGGAAAATGCGGACTTTAGTATTCATATTCGTGGGCAACAGTATTGTAAGTTTTGCTATTTGTAAAATTTATTTATACATTTTATTCAGACATTATAAACAGGAAGAACTTTGTTTGATTTTTTTCGCAAAAAAAAAAAAAATCTCAAAACAAAATGTTTTTCTGTTTTAATGTTAAAAATTTGTTTACAACGGTTTTCTTTATTTCTTTTTTTTTTTTAAACGAAATTACACCACAAAACAAATTTAGTTTAAATGGAGTCGTTTAAAGAAATATTTGTGTTAGCGTTTAAACGCTACACCTTCATTTTCTGAAGCGATCCTCATAAAATTCGTTAGAGAGACTTTTTCCCCCTAAGAAACTTGCTTATATCGAATTTCATTGCTATACTCTTATTTTTAAGGCAGTAATGAGCATTACAGTCATTTTCAGAAGGGGATCTTATATGGGGAGTACAGTCAATTGTGGACCGATCCTCATAAAATTCGTTATAGAGACTTTCTGCTCCTAAGAAACTTGCTTATATCGAATTTTATCGTTATACTCTTATTTTTAAGGCAGTAATGAGCGTTAAACACATTTTCAGTAGGGGACTATGGGGCCTAGGGTAAATTATGGACCGATCCTCATAAGGTTCCATAAAATTATGTTTGCTCCTAAGAAACTTATTTCATCGCTATACTCGTATATACAAGCCAGTAATGAGCGTTCAATTCATTTTCTTAGGGGGACCTTATATGGGGAGTACAGTCAATTGTGGACTGATCCTCATAAAATTAGATAGATTTTTTTGCTCCTATGAAATTTTCGTATATCCGATTTTAACGCTATTTTTAAGGCAGTAATGAGCGTTAAAGTCATTTTCTGAAGGGGACCTTATATGGGGGCTAGGGTAAATTATGGACCTATCCTCATGAAATTCGGTAGAGTGATTTTTCCTCGTAAGAAACTCACTAATGTCGAATTTCAGCGCTAGACTTGTATTTTTAAGCCAGTAATCTGCGTTAAAGTAATTTTTGAACTGGACCTTAAGGAGTAGCGTCGACCTTATATGGGGGCTAGAGTAAATTATGGACCGATCCTCATAAAATTTGGCTAATATTTATGTCAAATATCATCGTTATAATCACATTAAAACAGTTATGACTGTTAAAGCTGTTTTTCGGGGGGAGGCCACTTGTATGGGGGCTATGCGAATACGTGGACCGATATTGCCCATTTTTAATACCAAACAAATCTTAACTATAAGAAATATTTCAACTCTCTAGCTCTTTCCGTTCGGACTCTATTGTGCTTTAAACAGACAGACGGACAGATATGGCGAGATCGTCTTAGAATTTAATAAGGATCCACATATATATACTTTTGTGGGTCTATGACCAATATATTGATGTGTTATAAACGGAATGACAAAATCAATAGATTTTTCATTAAAAAGTCTTATTTTCCACCAAAACTCGACTTTTCACTAATAATTCGTTTTCACACAATTTTTCACTAAAAATTCAAATTTTCACTAAAAATCAAATTTTTTACCAAAAATCCAATTTTTTACTAGAAATCCAATTTTACACTAAAAATACAATTTTTCACCAAAAATCAATTTTTTCACAAAAATTAAATTTCTCAGTAAAAATCCAATTTTTCACAAAAAATTCAATTTTTCAGTAAAAATCCAATCCAATTTTTTTTTCACTAAAAATACAATTTTTCACAAAAAACAAAATTTTTCACAAAAAACAAAATTTTTCACTAAAAATACAATTTTTTAGTAAAAATCCAATTTTTCACAAAAAATTTAATTTTTCAGTAAAAATCCAAATTTTCACTGAAAATTAAATTTTTCGTTCAAAAATCAATTTTTCACTAAAAATCCAATTTTTCACTAAAAAGCTCTAATTTTGATCGACAGAAAAATGATTGCAATCCCAAACAAAATTATTCGAATAATTTGTCGCTTAGGAATGCTAAAACTATTGACTCTGTACTGAACCAACTCCCTATTGTATCGAGATCGTTTTAATGGGGAGGTTTCTCTTAAAAAGTGCATGAAAAGGACCTCAAGTTTCATAAAGAATCCAAATCAGATGGGCTCTTAATTGTAATCGGCAGGAGAATGGTTGCCTTCCCTGGACGTGTAAAAATCCCAAAAGAAATTATTATTGCACACCTAGGAATCTCGAAACTAAGACTCCCAATTGGATTGTGCATGAAAAGCGACTCAAGTTTTATAATAATATTTCATTGTGGGGGGCTCAAAGCATTGAAAACGAGAAGAGATCTAAATCTTTTTGATCTTACTTTCACAAAAGTCCTGGCACAACAATGCCTTCAATAGACTTAGAATCTTAAGTCAAATTAATATTACAGATATTGAATGATTTTCCTTTTGAAAATGCTGAAAGTATGAATTGAACCGACTCCCAAGTGGATTGATTTAACCTTTGATCCACAGGAGAAACATGGAAATCGTTTTGATTTGGGTGATCTTTTTTTTTTGATGTGTTTTAGATTTAAATTTATAATAAAGCTTCGTGGTTGGAAGATCTGATTTATCAAAGCAATGTTTTAAAATACATCTGCAGACATTGAGATTGTAGATCGAAATCTAAAAGTATTTTTAAAACAACTTAAAGTTTCAACTTAGAGTATAAGAATATTTTATTTTGACCTAGATCATCGACTATTAAATCGACCTAAATTCGAAGCTCTAACGACTTCAATGACTATTGAATCAGGTTGGCAACAATTCTTCTGAAATCTACTCTGAAATTAGAGTATTAGATCCATTCAGTTTGATTAGCTGAAGAAGAATCGATATGACTATTAAATAAATCTTATATTAAAAATTCTAACGACATCATTCGATTCAGAATGTCTATAATCCTTCTACAGATTCTTTCAAATTTGGAGTCTGGAGCGAACCTTTTGGCTAAAGCAGTGCATTCTGGATTGGAGAAGCTGCTTTAGTATCTCTTCGAATAAATTGATATCCTGATTACAGAGAACAAAGTGAGAGAGATCTGCTACAGATCTTTATTCAGGCAATCGCTTGCTTCAAAAGCTTCGGATATCTGCTTAAAAACTTTTCGGAAGATTCTGTTGGATTCACTATACATTAAGAGCTTAGATCAACCTACACTTTGGTAAAATATATTGGAAAATATATCAGGAATTAACAAATTCGATCAAAGTCTCAAGAAACTTAAACAAAACTGAATCAGCGCCATCTGGATTTGCGAGTCTGCTTTAGTATCTCTTTAAATGAATTAACAAATTCAATCAAAGTCTCAAGAAACTTAAAGAAAACTGAAAGTAATCTAAACCGAATACCAATAGAAGAAAACAGCTTTCGACTTAATTCTAAAGGGATCAAGAATGTATGAATACAAAATATTGTTAGACCGAAGGACCATTATTATTAAAAAGTACAATATTTGTTGCAACGAAGGACCATAAAAAGCAAATGTCTTCTAATTCATTCTTAATTTAGAATTATGATACTATATAACATTTACATCAAAATCTGCCAAACAAAATTTCATTCAAAAATTTTTTTATTTTCAATATATTAAGATATTACAAACCAAAAAAAAAAAAACATGCCACTTGAAATGGTTGGCCTTCAAAATTTTAAATTCCTCCCAACACACACAGACACACACATTTTCTAAAGAAAAGTCTATTTAAACAGCCAACAAAAAGCTCTTGAAATAACAAACTGCCTTTGGAAAAAGATAAAAAAAAAAAAACAGAAGAAAAAAAATTTAAACTGGCGCGAACACACATAAAATCGACATATAGGGAGATAAATTACAAACTTGAACTTGAAACATGCCACACAAAACAAAAAGAAAAAAAAAAACTAAATAAATTTTATTTTATTTATTTTCTAAAAGAAAATAAAAATCAATAGAAAAAAGACAAACACTCACTCACTAATTCAGTCATTATTTCCACAAAACGCCATCATAGTATATACTCGTTAGTAGTCAATGCCACAATAGGTGACAATGAAGTTGCAAAGAGACATTGAACTAGATAAATGAAGAAAATAATGAAGAAAAATACAATAATAAAATATTATTGCATACTAAATGAAGTGTCCCCCTGTTAAGAAAACACAGCATGCAGCAATGTTTTCATATGAAAAGAAGTAGAGTGAATGAATGAACGAATGACGGATGAGTGTTTGGGTTGTAGAAACAAATGGTTGTGTTGTGTTACTTTTCAACCGAAATTTAGGGAAATTGTTCATTTTAAATAGATTGTCACAAAAAAAGGAAATTGGATATTTAGTGATAATTATTATTATACAGGTAAAAATGTTTAGTTTTTTCAATTATTTTTGTTTCAAAATTATTTAAAAATAGATTTGACAGCTTGTTTTAGAAGATGCTTAAATAGACAGAGAGAAATTTTCAATTAAAAGCTTTTTAAAGTTTACTGTTTAAATCCCAAGGATCATAAGTGAGTTATTAAGAAAATACCAGGACTTTCATTTCACTTTAAAGCTTTTTTTTAAAGTCACTTCTAAATGTTAAATTTTGTTATTTCGAAGCAAAAGCTTTTTTTATGTTCCGCAGCAAGAGATTTTTAGGTTTTTAAAGTTTACTGTTTAAATCCCAAGGATCATAAGTGAGTTATTAAGAAAATACCAGGACTTTCATTTCACTTTAAAGCTTTTTTTTAAAGTCACTTCTAAATGTTAAATTTTGTTATTTCGAAGTAAAAGCTTTTTTTATGTTCCACAGCAAGAGATTTTTAGGTTATGTTTGAAGCTGAAAGAGCATAATATCAAGCTTTTATACAGTTTAATTACGAAGGACCATGAGTGAGTTATTAAGAAAATACCAGGATTTTCATTTCACTTTAAAGCTTTTTTAAAGTCATTTCTAAATGTTAAACTTTATTTCGAAGCAAAATCTTTTTGTAGCAAGAGAGTTCATTTTTGTTATTTCGAAGCAAAAGCTGTTTTAAGTTTTGAAGCAAGAGAGTTTTAAGTTTAGTTTGAAGCTGACAGATCATAATAACAAGCTTTTTTACAGTTAAATTCCGAAGGACCATAAGTGAGATATTATAAAAAATAGCAGGATTTTCATTTCAATTTAAAGCTTTTTAAACCCATTTCTTAATGTTAAACATTGTTATTTTGAAACAAGAGCTTTTTTTAAGTTTCGAAGAAAGAGAGTTTTAAATTTAGTTTGATGCTGAAGGACCATAATATTAAGCTTTTTTCGGAGTTATATAATAATCAGTTTAAAAACTTGTAGAACTAATTGATTTTTAATTTAAAGCTTTTCCAGAGCTTTTCACAGAAAGCAATTATAATCATTTTTTCACTAAATATTAAAATGTTTGAATAAATTGAATTCGTCCTTAGAATTCTCTCATTTTTTTGTGAGAGCGCTCTCGTCAAATGATCTTCCTAGGTTCCATAAGGAATTAAGCCAATAGATCGGGAATAAAATGATCAAATTAAGATTGTAGTTTTTGAATGAGTTGTTCCTTAGGATCACTGAAAGTAACGACTGTGAATCAACTCTTAGCAATAGAAAGATTAAGATCGTTTTGATCCGAAGGATTCTCTTTGGCGTCTTGACAGATCTGCTTGAAAAAAAAAATTATAAGAAAACTTCGTCATAGGAAGGTTAGGGAAGCGAAAAAGCTTCAAGGTGAATCTGGTAAACGTGGTAGTTCACTGCGAGCGAACAGTCAAGTAGAGATGAAAAGATTCCGTTTTGATCAAAGTGGATCTGCTGATACAAAGTCTGCAGATCTAAATCTTATTGACCTGAAAATGCGGAGTTTTTTTTTTCATTTTAAAGCTTTTTCAGAATCATTAAAATAACTCAAAAACATTGTTTTAATCGGTTCCACAAACCAATTCAATGTCGAACTGGTTTCAATTTTGATCATTAGGATTAGGCACGATGTGTTAAGGAATGCTAAAAGCTATGACCTTGAATTGAGCCAACACTCAGTTGGAGTTGGTTACTTTTATCAGCAGGAGGAGAAAAATCGAGATCGTTTTTACTGAGAGGTCTTTCCTTAGGGTCATACATTTCGTTACAAGAAAGCCAGGGAAGCGAAAAAGCTTCAGCATCTTCAAAACAGATCTGTTGCTATTGGGGCTGCAGATTCAAATCATACTGAACTCTTCCCCACCAAAAACTTTTAGTATTCCTTGGCGGATCAGAAGCGAATAGTCAGATGAGAAGGATCAATATTATCGACAAGATAATCAGTCTGAATTGAGATTATCAGCTCCAATTCAGAATCGTTAAAAAAAACTCATCAAAGCTCCCTTAACTTGGTATTTTGAAAATAAAGGATCATTATTTTCAAAAAAGAGGATTTTAAATCCAAATATTATTCAGAGCTTTCGAAACAATAAATTAAAAAGCTTATTTACCTCAATTATTTGAACCCGAAGGACCATAATGTCGATTTTCATATACATATATCAAGTCTTAACAACTATCTTAAATACATAATATTAAACAAAAGAGTTTCAAACACTTACCACCGAAGAACTTTTCTTGCGCAGCAAACCATCCAACCAAAGTTGTACTTCGAAAGCTTTTAAATACAACAAATGATAACGATTTTGTAAACGATCTAAATTATTGTTATCCGATTTTTTCGAGGTATGACCTGATGCTACCGATGTGGCTGCAGCTGCTGCCGAATTAGGACTAATTAGATGATCCGAACAAACAACACCTGATGTTGTTGCAGTTGTAGTGTTGGTGGTATTAGTAGCAGTTGTTGCTGTTGTTGTCGTTGTATCGTCTGTTGATGAAAGTGAGGAATTAGTTTGTTCCGCAATTAAACTAGCATCTGTATTATATGAATCGTGCTGTAATTGTTGTTGTTGCTGTAGCTGCTGCTTTTTCTGTTGTTCCTTTTCAGATGCAGCTCTTATACAGGCACTTACTACTCGAGCGTGTGATACTATTTCATGGTATAACACCTGAAAAAATCAAAAATAGAAAAAAATTATTAGTTTTTTTTTTTTCTTCACTTTATTGCTGCTGCTGCTTTTATTATGACTGCAATTGTTGTTTTGGCAAAAAGTGAAAATTAATGCATAAAAAATAATAATATATAATAATAATAATATATAATAATAATAATAGTCGTCGTTTTGGTTTCTCTTTTATTTGCTTAAACACAATAAAATTTACATTAAATTTAAGAAATTTAAAGAAATAAAAATATAATCCAAAGCCAAAAGTATTGAAAATCTGTAGAATGGTTTGGTGGCACGTAGAAAAGTGTTGCAAATAACAGTGAAACGATAGAAAGTGGAACGAACTTTATGATTATAAAATAAAACGAGATTAAAATAAGTGAGATTAAAATTTACAGGAAACTTTCAGTTTTAGGATTAAAATATATAATAAATTTTAAGAAAAAGATTTTAAAAATTTCCTCAAGATTTTATTAGTCCAAAAAAGTTATGTACAATAATGAACTAGAACCGAACTAGAACCGAACTAGAACTGAATTAGAATTGAACTAGAACTGTAATAGAACTGAACTAGAACTGAATTAGAACTGAACTAGAACAGAACTAGAACAGAACTAGAACAGAACTAGAACAGAACTAGAACAGAACTAGAACAGAACTAGAACTGAACTAGAACTGAACTAGAACTGAACTAGAACTGAACTAGAACTGAACTAGAACTGCACTAGAACTGAACTAGAACTGAACTAGAACTGAACTAGAACTGAACTAGAACTGAACTAGAACTGAACTAGAACTGAACTAGAACTGAACTAGAACTGAACTAGAACTGAACTAGAACTGAACTAGAACTGAACTAGAACTGAACTGAACTAGAACTGAACTAGAACTGAACTAGAACTGAACTAGAACTGAACTAGAACTGAACTAGAACTGAACTAGAACTGAACTAGAACTGAACTAGAACTGAACTAGAACTGAACTAGAACTGAACTAGAACTGAACTAGAACTGAACTAGAACTGAACTAGAACTGAAGTAGAACTGAACTAGAACTGAACTAGAACTGAACTAGAACTGAACTAGAACTGAACTAGAACTGAACTAGAACTGAACTAGAACTGAACTAGAACTGAACTAGAACTGAACTAGAACTGAACTAGAACTGAACTAGAACTGAACTAGAACTGAACTAGAACTGAACTAGAACTGAACTAGAACTGAACTAGAACTGAACTAGAACTGAACAAGAACTGAACCAGAACTGAACTAGAACTGAACTAGAACTGAACTAGAACTGAACTAGAACTGAACTAGAACTGAACTAGAACTGAACTAGAACTGAACTAGAACTGAACTAGAACTGAGAACTGAACTAGAACTGAACTAGAACTGAACTAGAACTGAACTAGAACTGAACTAGAACTGAACTAGAACTGAACTAGAACTGAACTAGAACTAAACTAGAACTGAACTAGAACTCTGAAGCCCGACCATTTTGGCAATGCTCTGTCGAAATCTGACCTTTGTAATTCTGTAAAAGACCATATAAAATAAAAAATCTTGAAAATAAGTTAATACACAATGTTATGGGTCCATTAATACCTCTATTAGTTGAAATCTGTTGTACGAAACTAAAAAACTCTCTATTATTTCTGTTTTTTTTTTCAGGCAAACAGATTTATTGCTTTAATTTCTTTTAGTCACTTTGTTACAAACTCAAATTATACACACTAAACAAGACACAACCCACATGTTTATGTAACATTACAAATACTCGTAATATGAATAATAAAGAATAATGGGTTAGACTTAGGCTTAGCATAGTATTTACAACAGAGGAGTCATCAGCAACATCATCATAATTTACAAGTGAAAAAAATACATTATAAAAAAATATCATTATATGAGGTTCTCTAAAACAGTCTTACAATTGTCGTCTGCGTTCGTCATTATATAGTTTGAAGCCACGCATTTTTTTATGTCCGTCCGTCTGTCTGCAATTACTGCGTGTGTGCAGAGATTATAGTCAATGGCATCAGCATCAATGTTGCAGCATCATTGTATATAAGAAAGAACGACGACTACGATATTATTGCAATTATCTTATTATTTATTTATTCATTCATTCGGCAATATGTTGATTTTCTGGTTTAGAATATGAAAAATATAATCAAATAATTGTTTGTATCAAACGATGATTGTGGGGGTATAATCTGACATGAAAAATTTTCGTATGCAAAAGGTCAAAGTTAATGGTGATTTGGTACGTTAATAATGATGTTTAAAAGTTTATCGGGGATTGTTTGTCAGAAAATTATGGCTATAATTATAGGAATTATGTTTTAAGGTATTATTAAAATAATAAGTGTGAATTATAAATCTCAAATTTTTGATAGCAAAACATAATGACATAATGCGAATTATAAAAAATTTAACAAATTTTCAATATTCTAATCAAAATCTTAAAATATTGTGCTCATTTTTCCCTAAATATTTTGAAAAAATTTAATTTTTGTTTAATAAATTTTGTAAGATTTCCTGAAAATAAAAAAAAAATCATTTCATACCTACTTAATGATCATGTCTATTTTTAAAAAGTTCTATATCAATTTGAAACTTTTGCTCATTTCTCATTTCGTTAAAAGTAAAAAAAAAGAAAATCTTTAATAAAACTTGCTCCTCATTTGCTGTTTGGCAAATGTTGCCAAATGTTTTTCGAATCTAAAAATCATTTTCGAAAACTAGAATGAGTGTCTAAGATTTTTGTTCGTGGCGTTGTGTTCATTTCTTTTTTTAATTCACAAATAATTGCGTGGCATACGCAGCCTTAAACACACTTGTATTCTGTAAATTAAAAAAAAAAAAATCTATTTTCAAAAAAAAAAAAAAAAAAAAGAGGCTGCTGCTAAAATGTAAAAGAAAAATAAACAAATTTTATGTTATAGTTAGATTGTATTTAGTTGCCTATAGTGTCTGTTGTGTACTCTTTTGAGGTTCGTTGACTCATCATGACGAATTCGTGAGGCCTGTGTGTATTTCTTTTTTTTTCAGCATAAAATTTAGAACGCATTTTTTTAGTAGAAAGAAGATTTTTTTTATTTTCAAAACAATAAAAATTGTTGCTTTTTATGTAAATAGAAATTTAATTGATTTTTATATACAAAATAGTTTTGTTTTCATTTCGTTACAAAAAAAAAACTGTAAAACTTTGATTAATTGACCTCGACATTGTTTAGAGAAAATGTAATCAAATCACTTTTAGTTTTATTCTGTTTATTTTTGACTTTTTCTGTCTTTTTGCTAATCTAATTAAAGTCTACTCAAAAAAATTATTGTATTACAGTAAATACAATTGTAACGGTCTTGACTATACCGCAGACTATATTCATGATAATAGCCTACTTAATAGACTATGAACTAGGCTATAGTCTAGTCTATAATCTATTCTATAGTCTATTCTATATTCTATCATATAGTCTATTCTATAGTCTAATCTATAGTCTAGTCTATAGTCTAGTCTATAGTCTAGTCTATAGTCTAGTCTATAGTCTAGTCCATAGTCTAGTCTATAGTCTAGTCCATAGTCTAGTCTATAGTCTAGTCTATAGTCTAGTCCATAGTCTAGTCTAGTCTATAGTCTAGTCTATAGTCTAGTCTATAGTCTAGCCTATAGTCTAGTCTATAGTCTAGTCTATAGTCTAGGTTATAGTCTAGGTTATAGTCTAGTCTATAGTCTAGTCTATAGTCTAGTCTATAGTCTAGTCTATAGTCTAGTCTATAGTCTTTAGTCTAGACTATAGTCTAGTCTATAGTCTAGTCTATAGTCTAGTCTATAGTCTAGTCTATAGTCTAGTCTATAGTCTAGTCTATAGTCTAGTCTATAGTCTAGTCTATAGTCTAGTCTATTCTATAGTCTAGTCTATAGTCTAGTCTATAGTCTAGTCTATATTCTAGTCTATAGTCTAGTCTAGTCTATAGTCTATTCTATAGTCTAGTCTATAGTCTAGTCTATAGTCAAGTCTATAGTCTAGTCTATAGTCTAGTCTATAGTCTAGTCTATAGTCTAGTCTATAGTCTAGTCTATAGTCTAGTCTATAGTCTAGTCTATAGTCAAGTCTATAGTCTAGTCTATAGTCAAGTCTATAGTCTAGCCTATAATCTAGTCAATAGTCTAGTCTATAGTCTAGTCTATAGTCTAGTCTATAGTCTAGTCTATAGTCTAGTCTATAGTCTAGTCTATAGTCTAGTCTATAGTCTAGTCTATAGTCTAGTCTATAGTCTAGTCTATAGTCTAGTCTATAGTCTAGTCTATAGTCTAGTCTATAGTATAGTCTATAGTATAGTCTATAGTCTAGTCTATAGTCTAGTATATCGTCTAGCCTCAGTCTACTATAGAGTCTAGTATATCGTCGACCCTCAGTCTATTATAGAGTCCAGTCTATAGTCTAGTATACTGCCTAGTCTATAGTCTAGTATATCGTCTAGCCTCAGTGTAGTATATTGTTTACTTTATATTCTAGTTTATAGTCTAGTCTATAGTCAATGCCATTCTCCAGTCTATATTCCAGTACATAGGCAAAGCTATATTCCAATCTATAGTGTAGTCTATAGTCTAGTCTATAGTCTAGCTTATAGTCTAGTTTAAAGTTTAGCCTATAGAGTAGTCTATAGTCTAGCCTATAGGGTAGTCTATAGTCTAGCCTATAGAGTAGTCTATAGTCTAGCCTATAGAGTAGTCTATAGTCTAGCGTATAGAGTAGTCTATAGTCTAGCCTATAGAGTACTATATAGTCTAGTCTGTAGTCTACTCTGTAGTCTAGCCTATGGTCTAGTCTATAGCCTAGCCTGCCTAGTGTGTAGTTTATCCTACATTCTTGTCTATTATCCGGTCATTTAGGATCAGTCAATTCAATTATGTGAAACACCTTATAGCACACACCCTTTGAACTCCAAACCACAACAACATAAAAAAGCCAATAAAATCTTAAATACGTATATATTTTTAAAATGTTAACAACTTCCCCAATATGTATTGCAACAACTTTATCTACTTAACTAATCAATTTTCTGTATGAAAAGATGTCTTTCTTCTATTGAAACATTTCTTAACAAAAATTAATTATCCAATGATCCCTTTAGATTAAAGATCAAAGTTTAGACATCAGATGTTAAGTTTTGATCAAAGATTAAAACTAGGGAGTGTTACTTTTGATGAATTATTACCAAATAATATTTTAGAGTTTGAAAACAAAAAAAATATAAATAACAAGAAAACGTCAACATCATCAGCAACAGCCCAAAGAGAGTGAAAAATCTTCATCATCATTTATAACATTTTTTCAAGCAAATCCAAACCAAACCAACCACATGTCAATAATTTTTTCCTATATATTTATTATTATTATTATAAAATCTTGATAAAACCCCAACAAGACAAACAAATAAAAACTTTGAAAATCCTCCGTCAAGTGAATGAACACAACAATCACACTTTTTTGTGGCTCTAACCAAGATATAAAGGGATTCGTATGAATGAAACTTTAAACAAAGTTGTTGTTTTTACGATTTTTTTTTTTTGGAGCTGCAAACATGACATGACTTTAAATAGATAAAAACGAAGAAATAGCGGAAAAAAACAAAATAATTTGTTATTAAAAAAATAATAATTTTTTATAAAGTACTTACTTCACGCCTCCTTTAAGAAACCAGCAATTGTTGTGGAATTGCCAAACAATAAATGAAATAATAAAAAAATAAAAACTACAAAAAATGCCGATTTGAAAAGCTCTTAAAGAAATGAATAGAAAAAGAAGAAAAAAAAAACGCTTAAATAATAGTCATAATGGGCATGTAAACACAACACAAATAATTACTAATATGCGTTTATCATTTTATTTACCACCAACCAGTGTAGTGTTAGACAGACAGAGAGACAGTTGGACCAGAGCTTTGGCACTAGCCAGGCAGTAACATATCATCATGATCATTCATTTTGTTTGTATGTATTTCTTTGCAAGACATTTGGCCAGTGGTGAGGTTAAACTTTTGAACTCTTGCATCATCATATACCACATCAGTTTACCTAAACTTTTGGTTAAAGATATATTTTTTTTTTTTATTTATAAAGTTGTTAAGTTTTTCTTAAGTTTTTTAAGGAGTTTGAAATAAAAGTAAAATTTTATTGACCATTTTCAAATAAATGTGATAGATGTCTGTCTAAGGTTAGAAAAATAAGTGTGAAATTTAATTTGTTATGCCGGAAAAGCTTATAAAGCTTGTCTTGGTTTACAATTAAAAGTGAAACTGTCCATTAGATGCTGTTTGTACAGAGACTAGAGGTTTTTAAATTATATGAATTCAAAATGATTTAAAATTAAAGTTCAGAAAAGTCGTAAAGGCATTAAAAAAAGTCTTAATATTGTTGTAATGCCTTTTAAAAGAACTTTCTATTTTATTAGTTTAACTTAAATTAAAAAACTTTTTTTGAAAAACAATTTTCTAATTTCTGTCATAAATACTAGTCTATAGTCTATAACCTGGACTAGACTATAGTTTAATCTAATCTATAGCCCTTAGTCTAATCAGTAGTATAGTCAATAATATAGTCAATAATCTGGTCAATAGTAAAGTCCATAATCTAGTCAATAGTTTAGAATATAGTCCAGTATATAGTCTAGCCTATAGTCTAGTCTATAGTCTAGTCTATAGTCTAACCTATAGTCTAGTCTATAGTCTAACCTATAGTCTACTTTATAGTCCAACCTATAGTCTAACCTATAGTCTAGTCTATAGTCTAACCTATAGTCTAGTCTATAGTCTAGTTTATAGTCTAGTCTATAGTCTAACCTATAGTCTAGTCTATAGTCTACCTATAGGTCTAGTCTATAGTCAACCCATAATCTAGACTATAGTCTAACCTATAGTCACCTATAGTCTAGTCTATAGTCTAGTCTATAGTCTACCTATAGTCTAGTCTACAAGTCTAGTCTATGTCTAGTCTATAGTCTAGTCTATAGTTAGTCTATAGTATAGTCTATAGTCTAGTCATAGTCTAGTCTATAGTCTAGTATAGTCTAGTCTTCTATATCTAGTTTAGTCTAGTCTATAGTCTAGTCCTATAGTCTAGTCTATCTTAGTTCTATAGTCTAGTCTATAGTCTAGTCATAGTCGTCTAGTCTATAGTCTAGTCTATAGTCTAGTCTATAGTCTAGTTTGTCTATAGTCTAGTCTATAGTTAGTCTAGTCTATCTTATATAGTCTTCATAGTCAGTCTATGTCTAGTCTAGTCTAGTCTAGTCTATAGTCTAGTCTATAGTCTAGTCTATATCTAGTCTATAGTCTAGTCTATAGTCTAGTCTATATCTATATCTAGTCTATAATTTTAGTCTATATCTAGCTATACTCTAGTCTATAGTCTAGTCTATAGTCTAGTCTAAGTCTAGTCTATAGTCTAGTCTATAGTCTAGTCTATAGTCTAGTCTATAGTCTAGTCTATAGTCTAGTCTATAGTCTAGTCTATAGTCTAGTCTATAGTCTAGTCTATAGTCTAGTCTATAGTCTAGTCTATAGTCTAGTCTATAGTCTAGTCTATAGTCTAGTCTATAGTCTAGTCTATAGTCTAGTCTATAGTCTAGTCTATAGTCTAGTCTATAGTCTAGTCTATCGTCTAGTCTATAGTCTAGTCTATAGTCTAGTCTATAGCTATAGTCTATAGTCTAGTCTATAGTCTAGTCTATAGTCTAGTCTATAGTCTAGTCTATAGTCTAGTCTATAGTCTATAGTCTAGTCTATAGTCTAGTCTATAGTCTAGTCTATAGTCTAGTCTATAGTCTAGTCTATAGTCTAGTCTATAGTCTAGTCTATAGTCTAGGTCTATAGTCTAGTCTATAGTCTAGTCTATAGTCTAGTCTTAGTCTAGTCTATGTCTAGTCTAGTCTAGTCTATCTAGTCTATAGTCTAGTCTATAGTCTAGTCTATAGTCTAGTCTATAGTCTAGTCTATAGTCTAGTCTATAGTCTAGTCTATAGTCTAGTCTATAGTCTAGTCTATAGTCTAGTCTATAGTCTAGTCTATAGTCTGGTCTATAGTCTAGTCTATAGTCTAGTCTATAGTCTAGTCTATAGTCTAGTCTATAGTCTAGTCTATAGTCTAGTCTATAGTCTAGTCTATAGTCTAGTCTATAGTCTAGTCTATAGTCTAGTCTATAGTCTAGTCTTTAGTCTAGGGTATAGTCTAGTCTATAGTCTAGTCTATAGTCTAGGGTATAGTCTAGTCTATAATCTAGTCTATAGTCTAGTCTATAGTCTAGTCTATAGTATAGTCTATAGTCTAGTCTATAGTCTAGTCTATAGTCTAGTCTATAGTCTAGTCTATAGTCTAGTCTATAGTCTAGTCTATAGTCTAGTCTATAGTCTAGTCTATAGTCTAGTCTATAGTCTAGTCTATAGTCTAGTCTATAGTCTAGTCTATAGTCTAGTCTATAGTCTAGTCTATAGTCTATAGTCTAGTCTATAGTCTAGTCTATAGTCTAGTCTATAGTCTAGTCTATAGTCTAGTCTATAGTCTAGTCTATAGTCTAGTCTATAGTCTAGTCTATAGTCTAGTCTATAGTCTAGTCTATAGTCTAGTCTATAGTCTAGTCTATAGTCTAGTCTATAGTCTAGTCTATAGTCTAGTCTATAGTCTAGTCTATAGTCTAGTCTAGTCTATAGTCTAGTCTATAGTCTAGTCTATAGTCTAGTCTATAGTCTAGTCTATAGTCTAGTCTATAGTCTAGTCTATAGTCTAGTCTATAGTCTAGTCTATAGTCTAGTCTATAGTCTAGTCTATAGTCTAGTCTATAGTCTAGTCTATAGTCTAGTCTATAGTCTAGTCTATAGTCTAGTCTATAGTCTAGTCAATAGTCTAGTCTATAGTCTAGTCTATAGTCTAGTCTATAGTCTAGTCTATAATCCAGTCTATACTCTAGTCCTTAATCTAGTCTACACCCTAGTCTAGTCTACAGTCTATTCTAGTATAAAGTCTGATACTTTCCTGAAATTTTTCTTTACATAAAATTTAATTAAAAATTTTATCTTAATAAACCGTTATTTAAGATATTTAAAATTCAAATATTCATATAATATCTCAGTTATTTCTTTCCCATATCAAATCAAAACTATTCCAATGAACTCATTTAAATAGAAAAAAAAAAACACTCATTGAATAGAAGAAAAAAAAAAACAATTGAAATTTACAATCACTTTTAGAATGTGGGTGAGTTTCATGCACCAAATGGTAAAATTGTAACAAACAAAAAAAAAACGCCAGAAAATCATTACCAAGTCATAATTTAAAAATTGCCAAAATAATAATCATAATAATAAAAAACTAAAGCCAAAACTTAAAATCAACTGCAAATAATAATAACAATACTGTAAAATAGACTTTTTCGTTAAAATAACCAATTTTCAAATCCTAAGGATATATTTGCATACGGCGACGACTATGACGACGAATGATTTAGATTTCAATTTAAACGAAAAAGAAAATCACTTCAATTCGTTTTAGTTTTTCAAACAGTATTTATGTTGATTAGTCACGAGTTTGGTACCAAAAAACACAAAAATTCTGTGGAAAAAAAAAAACTTTCAAAGAACTTGAAAAATCGTGCTTTACAGCAAAACTTTAGACGGAATAAAAACAAAAATTAAAGAGTTCGAGAAATAATATTTGCACTAAAAGTTTGAGAAGAGGTGTGGTTGCTTGTGTTAAGGTTTCGTTTATTGCTTTAGTTTCAATTTGTTTGGAATGAAACACATTTTCAAACTCAATTTAGTTTTTAACTTTGTATGACACAAAGAGAAAGGAAACAAACATTAAATAGAGTTTGAAACATGTAGAGAAAACGAAGTAGTAGTACTTAACAAAATTATTTTAAATTGAAGGTAAGTTGTTATTGGAGGATACACCCTACATAGAGGGTAGGGATTTAAAGAATCTGGTTTAAGAAGTTATAATTTAATTTGGTTCTTTTGCGATAAAAAGTATTTCTACGAATGCAGCACAAAAGTACAATGTCAAGTTTATAGTGTAGTCTTTTGTATAGTCTATTGTCTAGTTTATATTCTATAGTCTAATCTATATACTGGAAATCCCGATGCCCAAAAATCTACAAAAGAACCGAAAAGAGAGATTTTTTAAAGTAGTCTATTCTATAGTCTTGCCTATAGTCTAGTCTACTGTCTAGTCTAGTCTAAAGTCTAGTCTATAGTCTAGCCTGTAGTCTAGTCTAGTCTATAGTCTAGTCTATTATATAGTATAATCTATAGTCTAGTCTATAATCTAGTCTATAGTCTAGTCTATAGTTTAGTCTATAGTCTAGTCTATAGTCTAGTTTATAGTCTAGTCTATAGTCTAGTCTATAGTCTAGTCTATAGTCTAGTCCATAGTCTAGTCTATAGTCTAGTCTATAGTCTAGTCCATAGTCTAGTCCATAGTCTAGTCTATAGTCTAGTCTATAGTCTAGTCTATAGTCTAGTCTATAGTCTAGTCTATAGTCTAGTCTATAGTCTAGTCTATAGTCTAGTCTATAGTCTAGTCTATAGTCTAGTCTATAGTCTAGTCTATAGTCTCTAGTCTATAGTCTAGTCTATAGTCTAGTCTATAGTCTAGTCTATAGTCTAGTCTATAGTCTAGTCTATAGTCTAGTCTAGTCTATAGTCTAGTCTATAGTCTAGTCTATAGTCTAGTCTATAGTCTAGTCTATAGTCTAGTCTATAGTCTAGTCTATAGTCTAGTCTATAGTCTAGTCTATAGTCTAGTCTATAGTCTAGTCTATAGTCTAGTCTATAGTCTAGTCTATAGTCTAGTCTATAGTCTAGTCTATAGTCTAGTCTATAGTCTAGTCTATAGTCTAGTCTATAGTCTAGTCTATAGTCTAGTCTATAGTCTAGTCTATAGTCTAGTCTATAGTCTAGTCTATAGTCTAGTCTATAGTCTAGTCCACAGTCTAGTCTATAGTCTAGTCTATAGTCTAGTCTATAATCTAGTCTATAGTCTAACCTATAGCGTAGTTTATAGTCTTAAGTCTAGTATATAGCCTAGTCTGTAGCAGAATGAAGGATCCGATTTTGAAGTAGAGATTGTAGGGTATCATTAATTCCTATAATACCTTCTCTTGATCTCTTAATTTTTTTTTCGAGTTTTAACAATGAACTTAAATAAAAATTTGCAAATATTTCTGCACAGTTTTCTAAAGTTTAAGTTAAATACTTAAACTTGCAACTAACTATGATTACTTTTTTCTTAAAGTTGCAATTTTTTTATTACTCCATAACAAGTTGCACCAGCAGCAATAAGCTTAATACTTAAGACAACAACTGCAACATATAACAAACAACAAGATAATAAAGTTTTTAAACATTGTCTCTGCCGAAAAAAAAACATTTACATGATAAAAAGTTGTAATAAAAATTGTAATAATAATAATAATGATTTGAAGGTTATTGTTTGTTTTGGTGAAAAAACTACATAAATAAATAATTTTAGAAAAAAATTAACCTTAAAGAAAAAAAAACAAACATTATTTTTAAAGGAATTTAACATTTTTTCAATAAAAATTGTTTAATGTGTTTTTGGTTAGAGAAAAAAAAAACTACACAAAATTATTGTGTAGTTTTTTTATTGTAATAATTTTAACAAGAGGGGTTTTAAAGCAAATGAACATGGTTTGTTAGAAAAAAAATCATAATTTCCCATGAAGCTTCTTCCTTCAATAGACAAACAGACTTAAGTTAAAGTCAACTTTAACCAACGTTTAATGTCAACAATATGCAAAAATATGGTGACGATGATCAACGAGACAGACAGACACTTTAACTTAAAGTTAAACTTTAGACAAACGTATTGCAGCTAGCTGCTGCTATAACTAAAAGAAAACACAGTGGGACAAATTGTCAAACATTTTGGAATTTTGTTGTTTAATATTTTTAAAGATTTATTTTATTTTTGTTATTTATTATGCCTTTACTAACCCACTGTGCCTTTAGTTTTTTTCCTATTTTTACAATTCAAACACTACAAGTGGCAAAGTGATAACATTTTAACCCTTTTTGTAAACAAATTCCTCACTCCAAAAGTGTTTTGTTTTCCAAGTGACTGACTTGTCTAAGGCCGGTTGTTTGGTGGCGTTGGTTGGCTGGTTTGATGGAGAGATGAATGCTCAAACTTTAAGCTATATAAGCCTTAAAGTTATATATGAATGAAAGTAAAAACTGAATGAATGTTTAAAGTATAAGTGTGGGTGAAAATTATGCATGTTTAACTAAATTAAAAAAAACACTAAACAAAAAAATAATGTAATTTTTCTTGCTTTAAGAGATAATCACAGATAAATACAAAATTAAACAAAAAAACCAAAAAACTCGAAAAGAAATGTTTCTTTCCTACATTTAAATGTGTATAAAATTGATTATTTGCTTAAAGGCGAGAAATAATGCACTCAGGAAGAAGCGGCAGCAACATGTTTCCACAAAAAAAACACTTTCTTTCGTTTTTTTAGGAAAACTATAGAAAACTAACACCAAAATTCACCAAACAAACTTTTAATAGTTTTTCATGTAGCACATAAAACCCCACAAAAGCTTGTAAAAATGTTTTTTTTTTTTTTTGATTCGAGATTTTGGCTTCCTTTCGGCATTAAGTCAAGGGTGCATCTTGATGATAATTTGTCATGACATCAAAGTAGACTTTTTTTTTTTTAAAGGAAAATTTCCAAAAATAAAATGTGTATAAAGTTTCTTAATGTTTTTGTTTTCTTTGGAGGGGGTATTTTGCATACAAAGTCTAAAGTCATTGGCACCTGTTTGAGAGCTTTTCTTTCGGTTTTTCTTGAGGTGAATAGTTGTTAAGATAAATGGCTAGAAACATCCGTTTTTTTCGAAACAGTAGTCAAAAAAAGGTTTGAAGGTGTTTTAGAAAGTGTAGAACAATTACCATGATTTGGAAAGGTTTAACAAGATTTACATAAGTTGACAAGGAGTAATGAAGGCATAACAGAAACACTCAACTACAACTAGACTTGCAAAATTTATTACACTGAGCAAAAGTGTTTCCTCAAAAAAAAATTTTTTTTTCTAAGATGAAAGTGATGGTAGAAACTTTTCTAGGAGAAAACCAACAACGATCGCAGAAACTTTTCTATAAGAAAACTAACAGCGATCGCAGGAACTTTTCTATACGAAAACAAACAGTGATCGCAGAAACATTTCTATAAGGAAAGTAACAGCGATCGCAGAAACTTTTCTATAAGAAAAGTAACAGCGATCGCAGAAACTTTTCTATAAGAAAACTAACAACGATCGAAGAAACTTTTCTATAAGAAAACAGCGAACGCAGAAACTTTTCCATAAGAAAACTAACAGCGATCGCAGAAAATTTTCTATAAGAAAACGAACAGCGATCGTAGAAACTTTTCTATGAGAAAACTAACAGTGATCGTAGAAACTTTTCTATGAGAAAACTAACAGTGATCGTAGAAACTTTTCTTTAAAAAAAAAAACTAACAGCGATCGCAGAAACTTTTCTATAAGAAAACAAGCAGCGATCGCAAAAACGTTTCTATAACAGAACGAACAGCGATCGCAGAAACTTACTTACTGCTTTTCTATAAAGAAAACTTATTGTGCGATGGCAAAAACTTTTCTATAAAGAAAACTTATTGTGCGATCGCAAAAACTTTTCTATAAAGAAAACTTATTGTGCGATCGCAAAAACTTTTCTATAAAGAAAACTTATTGTGCGATCGCAAAAACTTTTCTATAAGAAAACTAACAACGATCGCAGAAACTTTTCTATAAGAAAACTAACAGCGATCAGAGACATTTTTCTTTAAGAATACTAACAGCGATCGCGGGAACTTTTTCTATAAGAAAACCAACAACGATCGCAGAAACTTTTCTATAAGAAAACCAACAACGATCGCAGAAACTTTTCTATGAGAAAACTAACAATGATCGCAGAAACTTTTCTATAAGAAAACTAACAGCGATAGCAGAAACTTTTCTATAAGAAAACTAACAGCGATCGCAGAAACTTTTCTATAAGAAAACTAACAGCGAACGCAGACAATTTTCTTTAAGGAAACTAACAGTGATCGTACAAACTTTTCTATAAGAAAACTAACAGCGATCGCAGAAACTTTTCTATAAGAAGACTAACAGCGATCGCAGAAATTTTTCTATAAGAAAACTAACAGTGATCGTACAAACTTATCTATAAGAAAACTCATTGCGATCGCAGAAACTTTTCTATAAGAAAACTCACAGCGATCGCAGAAACTTTTCTATAATATAAACTAACAGCGATCGCAGAAGTTTTTCTATAAGAAAACTAACAGTGATCGTACAAACTTTTCTATAAGAAAACTAACTTTTCTATAAGGAAAACTTATTCTTTCTATAAAGAAAACTTTTTGCTATTTTCTTCAAAAAGTACTGTTTCTCAATTTAAATGAACATAAAGTCACGCACCAAACCTAATTATTGAACCAATAACAAGGAAGTGATTATTTTGTTATTAAATGTAAGGCAAAAAATAATGATCACTAAAAATTACAACAAAATGTCGATTTTACTTTAATAAAAAATTTTGAAATATTTATAAAACTTTAGAAATTTTAAGGCAATTTGAATAAAACAAAAATTTATATTTATGATTAAAAAGATTTCTTTCTTTTCAATCATAAAACATGTGATGTTTTCTTTAAACCAAAAAAAAACAGAAACCATCACGAAATGCATTCTTTGTAAAGAAAAGTGAATGTTTTATACAAGTAACACACTAAAAAAATTGAAAATGCATTTCATTTCAACATCCGCATTATTTGCCATTAAACAACCAGATGTGTTGTGTGTGTGTGTTTAAAACAACAACAACAACAAAAAAAGTGTTCTTTTTCTTGATTTATTCCATTTCACTGGAACAACACTACAACAACAGCAAATAAATGAATAAATATATTGGTAGCACAACACAACAAATTGACGCCACACACATTTGCAACATGCAGCAGCGGCTGTTGCCCCAACATTATCATCAACATCATCATCATCATGATCTTAACAATAATAAAAATCAACAGCATAGAAAGGAAAGAATAACATTTTTACATGATCACGACCATTGGAAGAACTTACTTCCATACTACATACATACTTCATGTACTGGGGGAATTGTCTGATTGGAGTAGAGAGAACAATAGGGAAAGTTTTTCAACTGTAATGATTTGCTTCTTTACTTTAGTTTTTTTTTTTGGAATTTATAAAGAAAAAAAGTTATTCTTCATGTTTTATTATACCTCATATCATACATATATGCAAGTTTAAACATACTTAAGTGTATCAAGTTGCATGTGGCAAGCAAAGAATTTTCACCATAATATGTTTAAAATTATAGAAGAAAAAAATAAACTAAACACGACTAAATACTGCCAATCTTAACAAGTGAGAAAAATTCTGGCAAAAAAAAAGGCCAAAAAGGAAATCAAGTCAATCACAAGTTCAACATTCATGTGAGATTTGTTGGCTGACTACTGTTTACCTAGTATTTTTATAAGTTTTAGTAGTGTGAAGAATATACCGAACAAACATACACACCGACTTTGAGAACAAACTGTGTTCAAGCGAAGACACTTTCAAAATGAAAACTAACTGCGATCGCAGAAGCTTATCTAGACCAAAACTAACTGCGATCGCAGAAGCTTTTCTAGACGAAAACTAACTGTGATCACTTAAGTTTTTCTAGACGAAAACTAACTGCGATCGCAGAAGCTTTCCTAGACGAAAACTTACTGCCATCACAGAAGCTTTTCTAGACGAAAACTAACTGTGATCACTTAAGTTTTTCTAGACGAAAACTAACTGCAATCGCAGAAGCTTTCCTAGACGAAAACTAACTGTGATCACTTAAGTTTTTCTAGACGAAAACTAACTGCGATCGCAGAAGCTTATCTAGACCAAAACTAACTGCGATCGCAGAAGCTTTTCTAGACGAAAACTAACTGCGATCACAGAAACTTTTCTAGACAAAAACTAACTGCGATCGCAGAAGCTTTTCTAGACGAGAAGTTACTGCCATCACAGAAGCTTTTTTAGACGAAAACTTACTGCCATCACAGAAGCTTTTTTAGACGAAAACTAACTACGATCGCAGAAACGTCTCTACCCAAAAACTAACTGCGATCGCAGAAGCTTCTCTAGATGAACTAACTAACTAACTACTGTCATCACCGAAGCTTTTCTAGACGAAAACTAACTGCGATCACAGAAGCTTCTCTACCCAAAAACTAATTGCGATCACAGAAAATTCTCTAGACGAAAACTAACTGCAATCGCAGATGCTTCTCTAGATGAAAACTAACTGCGATCGCAGAAGCTTTTCTAGACGAAAACTTACTGCCATCACAGAAGCTTTTCTAGATGAAAACTAACTGTGATCACTTAAGTTTTTATAGAATCAATGAAGCTTTTCTAGACGAAAACTAACTGCGATCGCAGAAGCTTCTCTACCCAAACGACGAACTAACTAACTACTGTCATCACAGAAGACTTTCTGGACGAAAACTAACTGCGATCACAGAAGCTTTTCTAGATGAAAACTAACTGCAATCACAGAAGCTTTTCTAGACGAAAACTAACTGCGATCGCAGAAACTTCTCTACCCAAAAACTAAATGCGATCGCAGAAGCTTATCTAGACTAAAACTAACTGTGCACCGAAGCTTTTCTAGACGGAAACTAACTGCGATCAAAGAAAATTCTCTATACGAAAACTAACTGCAATCGCAGAGGCTTCTCTAGATGAAAACTAATTGCGATCACAGAAGCTTTTCTAGATGAAAACTAACTGTGATCGCAAAATCTCTAGACGGCAACTAACTGCGAACTAGATGAAAACTAACTGCGATCGCAGAAGCTTTCTAGATGAATGCTAACTGCGATCGTAAACACTTTTCTAGACAATAACAGTCTTCGATCGAAGACACTGTTATAGATGAAAAATTTCTTAAATTAAAGACTCTTTCCTAGACGAAAACTGTCTGCGATTGAATACTCTTTTCTGTGATAAAATATACTTTTTTAAAAGTATCACTTTATTAGACGAAGGCTGTCTGCGATCGAAGACACTTTTCCAGCTGAAAATAGCCTTTCATTGAACACGCTTTTCTAAAAGAAACTACCTCCGATCGAAGATACTTTTCTAAGCAAAAAATACCTGCGATCAAAGTAACTTTGCTTAAATGAAACTGTTTGAGATCTAAGCGAATTTAGCGGCTAACATGAGTCCTTCTTATCACTATGTTAATGCTGAAAAGATTAAGATCATCTGCCAAATAGTACAGAAAAATCGTGTACTATAACTTTAAAAAGTACTAGGAATTTAGTCATAAAAAGTGAGAAAAATATCACATTGAAAGACTTAAATTTCTATAATAAATGAAAGTTCTTTACTTAAAGAAAAATAAAAACTCAAACAACAATTCATGAATTCGTAAACAAATAGTTTAAACAAATTGTAACTCAAGCGGCAGAAATGCTGCTGTAAGCATTAAAAACGAATAAATGAATGAATGGAAAAGAAGGATGGACGGACAGACACACGAATAGTTGGATGAACGAACCCATACGTCGGACATTAAAAGAGATAAATATACAGACATTTGTTGTCACTTGAGGCGACATATAGATAATATCAGACACATTCGTTCTGATATCCCGGCATTTCAGACATAAATGCATTATTATTCATTTTATTATTTTGCTTATTATTTGTTTAATACTCCAACTGTACACAAACACTTTACAGGTATTTTAGAAGTGAATGTGTATTTCCTCTTTTATTTATTCTTTTTTTCACATTTTCTATTTCTATTGTGGCAGTAGAAAAGTTGGGTTCTTGGCTTGTTTCTGTTTTATGTGGAAAAATATGTTTGACCCACAAAGTCGTCGAAAACAACAGCAGAATTGTCTTGTTGTCTTGGTTTTGTTTACTTAACTATTTGTTGCATGTTGTTTGTTAAATAAATATCATTAATAGAATACATGCCACATACAATCAGAAACAAACTAAAGAATTGTCTACGAAAAACAAATAGTTTTTTTTCGAAGCTCAGAACTCTCTGCTCATATTTCAAAATACATTAATATTAAAAGCCAACAAACATGTAATAGAAAAATCTATGAATAATACAGGGCAATGACACCTTTGCTTGTAAGTAGGGGCCTGCACTTTTGATAAAAATCAAATAATAATTTACACTTTAAAGTAATGATTATGGGTAAAACGATGAGTAATTTGATTCCACATCTTTTAAGAAAAGTGTTACTTTTCTGTTAATATTTTGAAAGTTTTTATTAAGCTTTTCTAAATGACAGCTTAGTTAAACTTGAGAAGAAGCTTAATAAAAATAAGTAAAGCTCTTCAAACCTTCATAAAGAACTATTAAACTTGAACAAAAGCTTAATAAATATACAAATAAATAAAAAGTGTTGCGAGCTCCATTTCAGCGCAATTATGAAAAGTTCGCCAAAATATAAATACTTTAGGGAGCCATTCGGGTCGGAGTCATATGACATAATTTCCCTACAGAAATGTGGTAGGATGAAAAGCTAAAACTTGACTCAAACACCAATCCTTATAGGCCTTGAAAATAGGCTATATAAAGCCACAATTTGGAGGCCATTCGTTTAAGAGCGATTGGTTGAAAAGGCGTGGACTAGGCTTAATAGCTAAAGAGGTCCATGTGTCATCGTTAAAATAATGAAATGGGTCCGAAGTACAAGTTTTGTCCAAAAAAGATGTACCGATAACGGATGCTTTCCAGAAAAACCTGAAACGCAAACATCACGAGTATTGTTCTTAATTGAGGAACAAAATTCGGAAGTGGAATGTACTGAACCGGATCAGTCTCAGTTTTAATACATTACATATTATGAGAGGAAACTTTTTCGACATTAAGTCCTTCTCTTTTCAAGCCCGAAATGTTTTCAATTTGATAATTTACTGAGAATTGCTAATTTACTAAAGCTTTCTATTTTAAAAACTTTAAGCTTTGATAAACTTAATAAATGAAAATCAGAGTTTAAACTGATTTCTAAAGAAACGTTTGAAGGCAACTGTCAAGAACTCAGTTTAGTGAATAATAGAAGAGATCAAGAAATCAAAGCTTTAATAAGTTTTTAAAGAAAAACTATTGAAAGTTCAGTTATAGTTCCGTTGTAATTCAGTTGTAGTCAAGTTGTAGTTCTGTTCTGGTTCAGTTGAAGTTCAGTTTTAGTTTACTTTTAGTTCAGATCAGTTCTGTTCGGTTTCAGTTCTGGTTCAGTTGTAGTTCAGTTATTGTTCAATTCTAGTTCAGTTGTACTTCCGTTCTAGTCCAGTTCTAGTTCAGTTCAGGTTCAGTTCTAGTTCAGTTCTAGTTCAGTTCTAGTTCAGTTCTAGTTCAGTTCTAGTTCAGTTCTAGTTCAGTTCTTGTTCAGTTCTAGTTCAGTTCTAGTTCAGTTCTAGTTCAGTTCTAGTTCAGTTCTAGTTCAGTTCTAGTTCAGTTCTAGTTCAGTTCTAGTTCAGTTCTAGTTCAGTTCTAGTTCAGTTCTAGTTCAGTTCTAGTTCAGTTCTAGTTCAGTTCTAGTTCAGTTCTAGTTCAGTTCTAGTTCAGTTCTAGTTCAGTTCTAGTTCAGTTCTAGTTCAGTTCTAGTTCAGTTCTAGTTCAGTTCTAGTTCAGTTCTAGTTCAGTTCTAGTTCAGTTCTAGTTCAGTTCTAGTTCAGTTCTAGTTCAGTTCTAGTTCAGTTCTAGTTCAGTTCTAGTTCAGTTCTAGTTCAGTTCTAGTTCAGTTCTAGTTCAGTTCTAGTTCAGTTCTAGTTCAGTTCTAGTTCAGTTCTAGTTCAGTTCTAGTTCAGTTCTAGTTCAGTTCTAGTTCAGTTTTAGTTCAGTTCTAGTTCAGTTCTAGTTCAGTTCTAGTTTAGTTCTAGTTCAGTTCTAGTTCAGTTCTATTTCAGTTCTAGTTCAGTTCTAGTTCAGTTCTAGTTCAGTTTTAGTTCAGTTCTAGTTCAGTTCTAGTTCAGTTCTAGTTCAGTTCTAGTTCAGTTCTAGTTTAGTTCTAGTTCAGTTCTAGTTCAGTTCTAGTTAAGTTCTAGTTCAGTTCTAGTTCAATTCTAGTTCAGTTCTAGTTAATTTCTAGTTCATTTCTAGTTCAGTTCTAGTTCAGTTTTAGTTCAGTTCTAGTTCAGTTCTAGTTCAGTTCTAGTTCAGTTCTAGTTCAGTTCTAGTTCAGTTCTAGTTCAGTTCTAGTTCAGTTCTAGTTCAGTTCTAGTTCAGTTCTAGTTCAGTTCTAGTTCAGTTCTAGTTCAGTTCTAGTTCAGTTCTAGTTCAGTTCTAGTTCAGTTCTAGTTCAGTTCTAGTTTAGTTCTTCAACTTTCAAGCCCAAAAATTTTTAAAGAACATTTACAAAAATCACGTTATTTACTAAAAAAATTTTAAAAAATATATAAATTAAAGAAAATAATATTAATTTCTTGAAATTTATTTTGAACATGACAATTCATGTTAAACATAAATTATGAATTTAAAAAAACATGACCTGAACTAATTATTCAATAAATTTAAAAAAAAAAAAAAATTCCATAAAATTTTTTGTAAACAAATTTAAGAAAAAGTGAAAAATATCTTTGAAAAAATGAATGACTGTGAAAAGTAACATAAACGTGACACTTTGTATAGACAAGGTGTCATATTACACTGAATTTTTAATAATGTTGATTTTTTGTTTTTTTGAGAAAAACTTTAATTGAAAGTTGTTACCAAATTGAACGTGACAACAACAAGATTATTATGTTCGATCATGTTGTTGAAAATGGTGATGATGATGTTGAGTTGAATTTGTTTAAGTGTGTTGTTGATCATTTGTCAGTGTTGTTTCTTTTATTGTATGCAAAAGAACAAGAAATCAGTTTCGATTTTGTTTTTTTTTTTTTTCTTTAAAGTTTATATAAAAAAGGAATTAATTTTAATTTAAAGAACATATAGAATAAAAGAGGTTATATTTCAAAGTGGGAATTTAATTATCATAATTGTTTTTAAAAAGGTTTTAGAAGCAAAGGGAGTTATCTCCACTAAAGACACCAACCTTTGCTTTGATCTGTAGATTAAATTCAGAGATTTTTATTAATTAAAATCAATTTTTCTTTAAGTGTTTTACCTCAAGTCAAGGAGTCAACACATATTTTGATTAGATTATTTTAGGAAAAAAATGGACTTTGCTTAATTTGCTTCTATAAACCTGCCAACTTCTAACTTTCTCCAAATCCTGTTGTAAATGATTAATAACAATTATGTTTAGTTATTTATAGGAAAATATTTTGAAACTTTAAAAAAGGTCATAAAGATACTATTACAGCATATTTTCAAAAATATTTTTGAAAATCATGTAATAAAACTATAAATTTAAAATTTCCCAAAATAACCAGAAGCTAAAAACGTAACGAACAAATTTTTTCAAATTGACCAAGCAATGACCTGCTCAATGGCAGCCAAACATCCAGACCTCCTCTTAAAACTTAAAACGGATGTAAGTTTTAGAAAAAAGTTTAAACTCAGTTTAACTATTAATTGCGGAATTTAATACAACATTATAAAGAGGCCTCTGGTGGCAGAGGGAGAGCACAAAAAAAAAAGGTCAACAATTTGAAAAGACGCGTGTCTGCTTGAAAAGTAACGGCTTTAATAACAAAATGATGCCAATTGTCTTAACAAATTTCCAATAATAAACCCAGTTAGTAATAATAATGCTGCTGATGATGATCGTGTGGTATAGAGTTGCATTTTAATGGTGTCTGGTAATCACTGGTAATCGCATTTTTGTGGTTTATTTTGGCACTTAAAGGCAACAGCAACATGTTGCATGCAGCAAAAGAAAAAACCTTCATACAAAACCAAAAAAACACCTGTTAAAAAGCCAACAAAGCTATATAAGGAATGATGCTGGCAACAAGCCAAGTCATCCATCCATTTATACTCAATCCATCGCTTACAATTTTGATATTATCTCGTAACCCCAAAAACAAAAACTTCGTTAACGAAGTTGCAACTTATAAAGTAGTATTTTGGTAGTATTTTTTAGATATTTTAGAAAATTGATTTACGGAACTCCCAAGAGTAATGGCCACTAATCGTACCTACTTAACAGTAAACTAAGTAAAGGACAAATTACCCCCAAAAATCTCCTCTCTCTCTCTCTATAAAACCTCTCCCCGCCCCCCAATAAAAAGTAAAAGTCCCTCAAAAACCAACAAGTGTCTATTTGGCCATTTATGGTAACACAACTTTGTATGATATATAACCAACTTCAAACTCTGTTCAACTCTTTAAGATGACCATTAGATAAACCTTTTTTTATTTCTCCAGTTTTACGTATTACTTTTTAGAAGCGTTTAAGTTTTCTTTATCTTTAAAAACGTGATTTGCTACTAGCATTTTATTATTATTATTTTCCACTTACTTACTTTACTCTCCTCTTAAACTGACAATAACGACGAAACACCATCAATAAATGGCGTTATAATTTAAGCTCATTAGTACATTTTACTTCTTTTCGGCTAAAAGTTAGAGGGCAAAAATAGAAATCAGCAGTTGTTGCTGCTTGCTTGCTTTAAGTTCATCATCAGCCTGCCTCATGACGTATTTAGAAAGGAAGTTCGATAATGATTTTTTAAGGTAGTTTTTGGTGGAAAAAACATAACATGATGTAATATAATAAAATTAAAAATAAATTATTATCAAATAGTAATCAACTTGGAGTTAGAGGAGAAGTAGAGAAAAGAAATTATAAAGTCAACAGAAATCTTTGTGAGTTTAACTCTCTCAGTGGGGAAATTGTACTTTACCTAGAAATGAGTCAGAGCTTTTATTATTACCACCTTCCTTCCCGTCAGCTCATTTATTAGTTCATGTATTTGCATTCATTTTATACTTCAGTTTTAGTTCAGATCTAGTTCAGTTCTAGTTCAGTTCTTGTTCAGTTCTAGTTCAGTTCTAGTTCAGTTCTAGTTCAGTTCTAGTTCAGTTCTAGTTCAGTTCTAGTTCAGTTCTAGTTCAGTTCTAGTTCAGTTTCTAGTTCAGTTCTAGTTCAGTTCTAGTTCAGTTCTAGTTCAGTTCTAGTTCAGTTCTAGTTCAGTTCTAGTTCAGTTCTAGTTCAGTTCTAGTTCAGTTCTAGTTCAGTTCTAGTTCAGTTCTAGTTCAGTTCTAGTTTCAGTTCTAGTTCAGTTCTAGTTCAGTTCTAGTTCAGTTCTAGTTCAGTTCTAGTTCAGTTCTAGTTCAGTTCTAGTTCAGTTCTAGTTCAGTTCTAGTTCAGTTCTAGTTCAGTTCTAGTTCAGTTCTAGTTCAGTTCTAGTTCAGTTCTAGTTCAGTTCTAGTTCAGTTCTAGTTCAGTTCTAGTTCAGTTCTAGTTCAGTTCTAGTTCAGTTCTAGTTCAGTTCTAGTTCAGTTCTAGTTCAGTTCTAGTTCAGTTCTAGTTCAGTTCTAGTTCAGTTCTAGTTCAGTTCTAGTTCAGTTCTAGTTCAGTTCTAGTTCAGTTCTAGTTCAGTTCTAGTTCAGTTCTAGTTCAGTTCTAGTTCAGTTCTAGTTCAGTTCTAGTTCAGTTCTAGTTCAGTTCTAGTTCAGTTCTAGTTCTAGTTCAGTTCAGTTCAGTTCTAGTTCAGTTCTAGTTCAGTTCTAGTTCAGTTCTAGTTCAGTTCTAGTTCAGTTCTAGTTCAGTTCTAGTTCAGTTCTAGTTCAGTTCTAGTTCAGTTCTAGTTCAGTTCTAGTTCAGTTCTAGTTCAGTTCTAGTTCAGTTCTAGTTCAAGTTCTATTTCAGTTCTAGTTCAGTTCTAGTTCAGTTCTAGTTCAGTTCTAGTTCAGTTCTAGTTCAGTTCTAGTTCAGTTCTAGTTCAGTTCTAGTTCAGTTCTAGTTCAGTTCTAGTTCAGTTCTAGTTCAGTTCTAGTTCAGTTCTAGTTCAGTTCTAGTTCAGTTCTAGTTCAGTTCTAGTTCAGTTCTAGTTCAGTTCTAGTTCAGTTCTAGTTCAGTTCTAGTTCAGGTTCTAGTTCAGTTCTAGTTCAGTTCTAGTTCAGTTCTAGTTCAGTTCTAGTTCAGTTCTAGTTCAGTTCTAGTTCAGTTCTAGTTCAGTTCTAGTTCAGTTCTAGTTCAGTTCTAGTTCAGTTCTAGTTCAGTTCTAGTTCAGTTCTAGTTCAGTTCTAGTTCAGTTCTAGTTCAGTTCTAGTTCAGTTCTAGTTCAGTTCTAGTTCAGTTCTAGTTCAGTTCTAGTTCAGTTCTAGTTCAGTTCTAGTTCAGTTCTAGTTCAGTTCTAGTTCAGTTCTAGTTCAGTTCTAGTTCAGTTCTAGTTCAGTTCTAGTTCAGTTCTAGTTCAAGTTCTATTTCAGTTCTAGTTCAGTTCTAGTTCAGTTCTAGTTCAGTTCTAGTTCAGTTATAGTTCAGTTCTAGTTCAGTTCTAGTTCAGTTCTAGTTCAGTTCTAGTTCAGTTCTAGTTCAGTTCTAGTTCAATTCTAGTTCAGTTCTAGTTCAGTTCTAGTTCAGTTCTAGTTCAGTTCTAGTTCAGTTCTAGTTCAGTTCTAGTTCAGTTCTAGTTCAGTTCTAGTTCAGTTCTAGTTCAGTTCTAGTTCAGTTCTAGTTCAGTTCTAGTTCAGTTCTAGTTCAGTTCTAGTTCAGTTCTAGTTCAGTTCTAGTTCCAGTTCTAGTTCAGTTCTAGTTCAGTTCTAGTTCAGTTCTAGTTCAGTTCTAGTTCAGTTCTAGTTCAGTTCTAGTTCAGTTCTAGTTCAGTTCTAGTTCAGTTCTAGTTCAGTTCTTGTGTTAGTTCTAGTTCAGTTCTAGTTCAGTTCTAGTTCAGTTCTAGTTCAGTTCTAGTTCAGTTCTAGTTCAGTTCTAGTTCAGTTCTAGTTCAGTTCTAGTTCAGTTCTAGTTCAGTTCTAGTTCAGTTCTAGTTCAGTTCTAGTTCAGTTCTAGTTCTAGTTCAGTTCTAGTTCTGTTCTAGTTCTGTTCTAGTTCTGTTCTAAAGGTTTTAAAAATCTCTGTGGATAATATTGAAAAATGAACAGAATGCTGAAAAAATGTCACGACTTTGTTATGATTGAAAAACTGCAAAAAAATATACTCTATAAGGTTATACATAACTTTGAAGATGTTTCAATACATGGTCCACTAAACATCTTTTTGTTTAATGGATTTTTTTAATGTTAAGAAAATAATTATTTTTAATTTAACCCAAATTTTTAATGTAACTAATTTACTAATCCATAACATAACACAAAAGCTAAATTTTTTTTAATAATAACACAAAAACAAATAAAGTACTTGATTACAGCTGAATCCAAAATAATGCATGAAGTTTTACCTTAACAAAAACTTGGTCATATAATTTCATATAATACAAAATATTAAAGAACAATGCATGAAGGTCTGTCTGTTGTGAAAAAAAAACATAAATGGCAAATGAACAAAAAAAAAATAAAAAAACTATTGTAATTTAATATTAATTACCGTAATAAAAAACAAAATTATAAAAAACTTTATTGTGTGTAGATTTTTTTTCAATTATTTTTATATCAACAAAACAATACATAATAATAATGAAATGTAAACAGAAAAAATAATTAAATAAATTCCTTTTGAACTATAGAAAGATTTAATAATTCCTTACAGGAGGGGTTCCATTGCGATTATTATTTCAAATAAATTTTATGAGGAATTTTTGATAAAATTTAGAGAAATTTTGATAAATTTCCATTTTAAAGAATTTTTTCGATTAGGTTTTGTTTTAAATAAAATTTTTGATTTAAACTTGATTTTGGTACAAAAGTTTGAATCAAAATGTGTGTTTTACCCATGGATTTACCCATATAACTACTATTAAAATACCTTTAATATAAAATATGTGTGTTTTTCTCTGCTTGATTTTAAGGCTTTAAATAATTTTGTAAATTTCTTGGTCAAACAAAGAGTACAGAGACACAGCTGTGCCTTACACATATTCAAACAAATAGACTCTACTCGATCTGACGGTCACTCAATGGTCATGTTAAAACCCCACCAACAAACATAGACTTAAAAAAACATTAGCATGAAAAGGATTTCAAAAGAAATACATATTTATATGAAGAAAACTGAAAGAAAAAAAATTGATAAAGATAATGAATGATTTTTATGTTTAACTCCTCACAAACTATGGAAATTAAGTGAATGACTCGGACAGTTTTTCTCCACACTTCAACACATTTACTCGAAGCAACCTCACACACACACGAAATTTTTGACATGCAGGAGGGAGGGCACAGCACAAAAAAATATGTATTTTGCTGCATGCAGCAAAAACACATAGTTCGGTGTCAATTTACTTAGAAACAAAAAATAGAGATATATACGAATGTGTTTTCGAACGTGTACTTTAACGTGACATGTAGTGAAGAAAAAGGTTAAAAATTATATACGAAATACAAGAGTTTCTTAGGTGCATATTTTAGCCGCCAGAGAAAAGACCAGACCATACCGACAGACAAAGGTTGTTCAGTCCATAGTTAGAGTGATGTGTAAATGCACATACGAACATGACAGTAATAATGTGGCTTTTAACAGAAATATTGTGTATTTTTCTTTGCCAACTTCAAAACATGGCCTTTTATTGCGGTTTTGTGGTACTTTGTTGGCAAAATAACAACTGCAATAACAGTAATAACAACAGAAAAAAATGGTCATTTAGAGAAGTGCATGACCCTAAGTTGGTTATAAATTTGCCACTTACAAGATGAGAAAATGAGAATACGTCGATGACGAATGTTAAGCACTCTACTTCAACTAGAACTGAACTAAAACTGAAATAGAACAGAACTAGAACTGAACTAGAAATGAACTAGAACTGAACTAGAACTGAACTAGAACTGAACTAAAACTGAACTAGAACAGAACTAGAACTGAACTAGAAATGAACTAGAACTGAACTAGAACTGAACTAGAACTGAACTAGAACTGAACTAGAACTGAACTGAACTGAACTAGAACTGAACTAGAAATGAACTAGAACTGAACTAGAACTGAACTAGAACTGAACTAAAACTGAACTAGAACTGAACTAGAACTGAACTAGAACTGAAATAAACTGAACTAGAGCTGAACTAGAACTGAACTAGAACTGAACTAGAACTGAACTAGAACTGAACTAGAACTGAACTAGAACTGAACTAGAACTGACTAGAACTGAAACTAGAAACTGAACTAGAACTGAACTAGAACTGAACTAGAACTGAACTAGATCTGAACTAGAACTGAAATAGAACTGAATTAGAACTGAACTAGAACTGAACTAGAACTGAACTAGAACTGAACTAGAACTGAACTAGAACTGAACTAGAACTGAACTAGAACTGAACTAGAACTGAACTATAACTGAAACTAGAACTGAACTAGAACTGAACTAGAACTGAACTAGAACTGAACTAGAACTGAACTAGAACTGAACTTGAACTGAACTAGAACTGAACTAGAACTGAACTAGAACTGAACTAGAAATGAACTAGAACTGAACTAGAACTGACTAGAACTGCACTAGAACTAGAACTATAAACTGAACTAGAACTGATCTAGAACTGAACTAGAACTGAACCAGAACTGAACTAGAACTGAACTAGAACTGAACTAGAACTGAACTAGAACTGAACTAGAGCTGAACTAGAACTGAACTAGAACTGAACTAGAACTGAACTAGAACTGAACTAGAACTGAACTAGAACTGAAATAGAACTAAACTAGAACTGAACTAGAACTGAACTAGAACTGAACTAGAACTGAACTAGAACTGAACTAGAACTAAACTAGAACTGAACTAGAACTGAACTAGAACTGAACTAGAACTGAACTAGAACTGAACTAGAACTGAACTAGAACTGAACTAGAACTGAACTAGAACTGAACTAGAACTGAACTAGAACTGAACTAGAACTGAACTAGAACTGAACTGAACTGAACTGAACTGAACTAGAACTGAACTAGAACTGAACTAGAACTGAACTAGAACTGAACTAAACTGAACTAGAACTGAACTAGAACTGAACTAGAACTAGAACTGAACTAGAACTGAACTAGAACTGAACTAGAACTGAACTAGAACTGAACTAGAACTGAACTAGAACTGAACTAGAACTGAACTAGAACTGAACTAGAACTGAACTAGAACTGAACTAGAACTGAACTAGAACTGAACTAGAACTGAACTAGAACTGAACTAGAACTGAACTAGAACTGAACTAGAACTGAACTAGAACTGAACTAGAACTGAACTAGAACTGAACTAGAACTGAACTAGAACTGAACTAGAACTGAACTAGAACTGAACTAGAACTGAACTAGAACTGAACTAGAACTGAACTAGAACTAGAACTGAACTAGAACTGAACTAGAACTGAACTAGAACTGAACTAGAACTGAACTAGAACTGAACTAGAACTGAACTAGAACTGAACTAGAACTGAACTAAACTGAACTAGAACTGAACTAGAACTGAACTAGAACAGAACTAGAACTGAACTAGAACTGAACTAGAACTGAACTAGAACTGAACTAGAACTGAACTAGAACTGAACTAGAACTGAACTAGAACTGAACTAGAACTGAACTAGAACTGAACTAGAACTGAACTAGAACTGAACTAGAACTAGAACTAGAACTAGAACTGAACTAGAACTAGAACTGAACTAAAACTGAACTAGAACTGAACTAGAACTGAACTAGAACTGAACTAGAACTGAACTAGAACTGAACTAGAACTGAACTAGAACTGAACTAGAACTGAACTAGAACTGAACTAGAACTGAACTAGAACTGAACTAGAACTGAATTAGAACTGAACTAGAACTGAACTAGAACTAGAATAATTAGAAATGAAACATAATGAAAAGTATTTATTAGATCAATTGTAGGGTACCCTTAGTGGTTTCCAGTAATTTCCTTCAAATGACTTAAAAGAAATCCCCATACATATATGTATGTAAAATAACAACAATTAACATTAATTATGTGTGTATTTTATAAGACAATAATGACAACAACTACAAACAAACTAAATATACTAGTTAAAACAACGGAATTTTATGTCGTTACAATTTTTTTTTTATTTTGTTGCTTTAATACTGTAAAATATTTCAATTGAAATCATTTTCAGTTCAGCTCAACTGGTATCTTAAGTAATTTAATTCTTTTTTATTAAGTTGTTGCAGTGTTGTTGTCGTTACAGCTATTGTTGTTGCAGGGTAATTAAAACTTATTTATTTTATTTTTTGTTGCAGTTGAAGTGTTAGTGAATAGACTTGGTGTTGAGTGAAGTTTTAGTCAATTCAAGGACTGCGTAATATAAAGTAATTTAAGATATTTTTTTTTGTAATAAGAAAAAAATATACAGTCTCGTTTAATATTTTGAAATTTAATACAAATTGACATAGTTTTACTGGTTTTTGTTGTTATTATGATGAGAATTTAATATAAAAGGTAGTTGAAAGGTTTTTGTTGTATTTTAAAGAAAATTTTTTGTATTTTTTATTAAAACACGTGATTTTGTTTTATGTCGTTGAAGGGAATAAAAGGTTCATTAACATTTGTTTTAAAAAAAACTTCTAAAATTTCATTCTATATAACATTCTATATCAAAAGCAGTTTTTTATAGAAAATTGTCAGGAACAGTTTTTATGGAAAAGTATGTAAAACAGTTTTCTTTAGAAAATTTTGTGAAAAACAGTTTTCTATAGAAAATTGTCTAAAGCAGTTTTATATAGAAAATTGTGTAAAGCTGTTTTCTAAAGAAAATTGTGTAAAGCAGTTTTCTAAAGAAAATTGTGTAAAGCAGTTTTCTAAAGAAAATTGTGTAAAGCAGTTTTCTAAAGAAAATTGTGTAAAGCAGTTTCTATAGAAAATTGTGTAAAGCAGTTTTTCTATAGAAAATTGTGTAAAGAAGTTTTCTATAGAAAATTGTGTAAAGCAGTTTTCTATAGAAAATTGTGTAAAGCAGTTTCTATAGAAAATTGTGTAAAGCAGTTTCTATAGAAAATTGTGTTTTTTATAGAAAATTGTGTAAGACAGTTTTTTATAGTAAATTGTGTAAAGCAGTTCTATAGAAATTGTGTAAAAACAGTTTTCTGTAGAAAATTGTTCGAAAACAGTTTTCTATAGAAAATTATCTAAAGCAGTTTTCTATAGAAAATTATCTAAAGCAGTTTTCTATAGAAAATTATCTAAAGCAGTTTTTCTATAAAAAATTATCTAACGAAGTTTTCTATAGAAAATTGTCTAAAGCAGTTTTCTATAGAAAATTGACTAAAGCAGTTTTCTATAGAAAATTATATGAAAACAGTGCGAAAACAGTTTCCAGCAAATTGTGTAAAGCAGTTGTCTAGAAAATTGTGTGAAAAACAGTTTTCTATAGAAAATTGAGTGAAAAACTGTTTTCTATAGAAAATTGTGTGAAAAACTGTTTTCTATAGAAAATTGTGTGAAAAACTGTTTTCTATAGAAATTGTGTGAAAAACTGTTTCCTATAGAAAATTGTGTGAAAAAACTGTTTTCTATAGAATGAAAACAGTGTGAAAACTGTTTTCTATTGAAAATTGTGTGAAAACTGTTTTCTATAGAAAATTGTGTTAAAACAGTTTTCTATAGAAAATTTTTGGGGTAAACAGTTTTCTACAGAAAATTTTTGCGTAAAACAGTTTTCTATAGAAAATTTTTTGCGTAAACAGTTTACAGCAAACAGAAAATTGTATGAAACAGTTTTCTACAGCAAATTGTGTGAACAGTTTTTTTTTTTAAATTTTCGTAGAAACTTAGTGCCTACAGTTGTCTTTAGAAAACTTCCTGGGAGCAGTTTTGTCTGTTCGTTTTTTCTATAGAAAATCAATTTCATTAATTAATGATTTCTAATTTCTTTAAAAAAAATATTTTCAACAATTTTCTCTTAATGAGTTTTCCAAGAAGAAACATAACAAGTGTTAAATTTTTTTCCAACACCCAACCAACCCATACATTAAGACAAATTAAGTAAAAACGTATAAAAAAAGGAGTAGTGAAATGAAAAGTTGCCATTTTAAACTAACCCCAGTTAACCGTTAAATTATAACTAAATTAGTACAATAACAACAACTACAACTTAAACATAAAATAACTGACAAATCAAATCGAAATCAAAAAAAGAGCAATAAGAAAATGTAAGTTGTAGTGGCTTTAACAAAAACAT
>NW_023995941.1:55000-71955 GCF_015586225.1 Lucilia sericata | reverse complement strand
GGATTAATTCTTAAGCCATTTTAATTTTACTTCAGAAAATGTACAGACTATCTCCTTTATGTCTAAAAAATAATATAGGAATAAAAAAACAAATTGGATTCTGCCTGTCTTTCCAATATATTTTTTACAATTTCCACCATCATTTTTTTTACCGGTCATATTTGCAATTTAATGTACTCTATTTCTACTGTGTGATAGAGACAACAATAACACAGCAACTGCACCATATCCCAGCAAATAATAATTGATGTCATACTTTACAAACGACATCTTAATCACATCTAAAAATGCGATTGCGTATTTTTCGCTTTATAAACCAAATATTTCCTTACAAATGAAAACCCACTTAAAAGTGAGGAATGTGATGTAGAAAAGTCACTACTAATAACATATTCGAAGTACATTAAATTTTGTTCATAGACAAATGAATTTTACATAAGCGTGTCATTGAAAGAATGTGGTTTATTTTTGACATCCAAATATTGGATTTTTCATAGATTTAATTCTTTTTATTACAAATTGAATGACAGAATAATTTCTTAATAAAATGTTCAATACACTATCGGACAAATAAAGTACAAAAGTGCTCATGCTATATTATTTCAGCGAAAAATCTGTTAATGTTTATTGAATATGATTTTTTTTAAATTCATTTAGTTTATATACAATGCTACAAAATAACAATAAACAAATTTATTCTACCTAAAATTATTAATGTAATCCGTGATCTCTTAATAAAGTAAGGGCACAAAGTAAAAATTTTGTGGATCCAAGGTCATGCATACATAAAGCCAACGTGAAGGCTGATAAAGCAGCAAAATTTGCTAATATGGCTCCTATAGTTATGGAGTACTCTTCGTATGTGTCCAATTTTAAACGTTAGGTGAGGGGAAACTAGGGGAAATTTATTTAAAAAGCTCCAGTGAACACTATGTGAGCATATTATAGTCAAATCTTAAGATCAGTGCCTTAGAAATGGACTTGGGCAACTTTATATGTCGGCAAGATAATAAGCTTAAGCACTTGATAAAGTTAAAAAATAACATTATTGTAGGAAAAAACACTGAAAATATGAATAAGTTGCTCAGAGCACCGCCCTTAATCCAATAGATAATATTGGACCACAATTGATCAAAAAAATTCCGATGAAATAGTGATCAAAAACGGATTTTTTTAAATAATCATATGGGGAAAACAAGGGGAAGGCAAGGCGATTGCGAATAATAATGGTGAAAAAAATTACCAAAATGGCTTAAGTAGATCTAAATATTAAAATCAGAACCAAAATAGATAAACAATTTTGATATACAAGAAATTTAAATAATGATATATAAAATTTACACTTTACGTAAAGTAAACTTACTTTAATTTTAGATGTTATTTTTTTTAAATAATCATATGGGGAACAGAGGAAGGGAAGGCGATTGCGAATAATAATGGTGAAAAAAATTACCAAAATGGCTTAAGTAGATCTAAATATTAAAATCGGAACCAAAATAGATAAAAATTTTGATATACAAGAAATTTTAATAATGATATATAAAATTTACACTTTACGTAAAGTAAACTTACTTTAATTTTAGATGTTATACAGAAAAATTTTATGTGCAATAATTTAGTTTTATTGTTATTTTTGTAGCATTGTATATTAACTAAATAATTTTGAAATAATTTTCCTTATTCAATAATCATTTAACCGATTTTTCGCTGAAAGAATATAGCACTTTATTTTGACATAATGTTTTTTAATTATAAAACAAAACTTTCACTTAATGTACGCAGCAAAAACTCGGTAATGGGTTGTACTTCCATAACCACTTACTTCTCAATGATTACAACTTACCGTCTGCATTACTTAGAAGTACTCTAGTAATGACTTTTTAATCTGATATAGAAGTACTTTATTTTCGGTTTAGTCATTTTGTTTCCACATTTTATTTAATTGTGTTAAGAATTGTCCCAGCAAAATTCTGGCAATGACTTGTACTTACTCAACAACATACTTTTCATTGACAACTACTTACCGTCTGCATTACTTCGAAGTACTCTAGTAATGACTTTCTTTTAATCTGATATAGAAGTACTTTATTTTCCGCTTTGTCATTTTGTTTTCACATTTTATTTATTTGGAATATTCTTCTTCATTTGGAATATTCTTCTTCAGCTAAAAATGTCCATATCTTGAAAAATTCACTCCTTGACTTTGGATATTTTTACAGTAATCGATGTAGAAAAATCAAGCACTACATTATATAAAAACATTTTGGAAATAAATCTGGCATTTCTAAACGCTTAGTCTGATCAGGATAAAAATTGACACAGGCGTAGCCAAGGAGTATTCGAGTTTAAGTTATGAAAATGGATCCCACAAATGCTCTAGGGGCGGCGCTATGAGGGCTCAAAATAGGGAACCTTCAACATGTAAAATTTTTAAACGCGTGCCATATTTTTCCCATCCGATATTAAAGACTTTTAATATTTAAGTTTTGATTATCTAAGCTAATTTTTCATCTTTAAAAAATTTAAGTCAATATCTGAATTAGATTCAAAAATATTCCCATTTAAATCTAAGTCCTTCAAAATTTTGTATTTTTTTAAAGATTTTTTTAGTACGCAATTTGATAAGTGAAAAAAGTGTTTCATAACTTATGGATGAATAAAAACATTTACGCTTGTATTTATAAAAAAAAAATTATTTTGCTTTTAATGCACACACAGTTAAAGCACACTTTAGCCTTAAAACCATTAATAAAATTGTGATATTCATAAACAAATAATAAACCTATAATAACTATTGTGCTTTTTTATGTTTAACTTGGCAGCACTGTACAATTTGGCTGTCTTTTTATGTGTTTTATTAATTTCATGTTTTTGTTTATAATAGATTTTTGACAAAACAAACTTTTAAGAAAAACAAGTTAGAGCGCTATATTCGACTATGCCGAATCATAAATACCCTCCACATGCAAGCTACTTTTTATTAAAACCCATTTAACTATCTAGTTTTTAGCTAACTCGGCATAAGTTTTGTTTCCATACTATCATTTTGCAATTAGGTCTAACAAAATTTATTGTAAGTGATTTTCGGATATGGACCAATTACGGGCCTATCCGGAAAAAAATTCATACATACACAAAACATATCGTGCCGAATTTTATTTAGATAGCTTTATTTATCAATAAAATATTCGCGTTTAAATGATTTTCGAAAGTGGACCTTATATGAGAGCTATGACCAATTGTGTACTTATTCGAAAAAAAATCGCTGAATGATTTATATATATACAAAACTTATTCATGTAGTTTTGTATGGGGGCTATGGGAAGTTTTAACTCGATTGTTTTGATTTTCAACATAATGAATCCCTATGTAAAAAATAAGGTGTGACAAAATTCATCGAATTATATTTTGTAGTTTCTGAGAAAACGATTTAAGAATTACTAAAAAATCGTAATTTTCTTTTTAGGTAGTCTGATATTTTACTCATAACATTTAACATTGTGAACCGATTTTGCTGATTTTCAATACCAAACTGTTTAGGAAACAATGAATATTTTCAGTGAATTTGATTGATTTAATTTGCTTAGTTTTAACGTGAGCGTGTTTTAACCAGACATACAGACAGACAGAGAAACATAGCTAGATCGACTCAGAATTTGATAAGGACCCAGAATATATATACTTTGTTGGGTCTCAAATGAATATTTCTTGGTTGTTACACACGAAATGACAAACTTATATATTATATCACCACTGATGGTGGTGGAGGGTATAAATAAATATATATATATGACTTTAATAAATGTTTATTTAGTTCAGATGTATAATATAACATATAATTTCTAATTATTAATAAAGGATCCGAATAATGGATATTTTGCGACAAAATAAACATCATTATTGCACATTTTCTTACTTTTACCTATCTTCCTTGTAATTTTTGATACATTTTTGCAAATATTGATAAATTTCTTTGATATTTGACTGATTTTGATATATATTTTGCATTATTATAACACTAAGAGACTTAGTGAAGTTGGTAGGTCTAGTAGAGTAGATTAGAGTACCATTTTTAGAATCTTCAATAGACCCTAAAAATCGAAAAATATTGGAAAAAAACGCTTTTTTTTGTTGACTAGACAGACCGAAAAAATTATATCTCAAAATTTTCTTAACCGATTTAATATTTTTTCAACTGTTTTGGAAAGAGTTTCCTTTATACTTTTCAAAAAGTACACAAACTTTTATATTTTTTAAGGAAATGAGTAAAATAATTAGATCTAAATACAAATTTTTATATTTATTCAATTTTTTTACGATTCACGATAATTTTTTGACCCACACTTTATTAGAAAAATATTTTTTAATTATTTTTTATTTTAGCCATAAAAATATTATTATAACACTAATCAATTTAATTTACATGATTAATTACACGGTGTGACAAAATTACAAAAAATCAATACACTCAACGCGAGACTTAGTGAAGTTGGTAGGTCTAGTAGAGTAGATTAGAGTACCATTTTTAGAATCTTCAATATACCCTAAAAATCGGAAAATATTGGAAAAAAACGCTTTTTGTTGACTAGACAGACCAAAAAAATTATATCTCAAATTTTCTTAACCGATTTAATATTTTTCAACTGTTTTGGAAAGAGTTTCCTTTATACTTTTCAAAAAGTACACAAACTTTATATTTTTTAAGGAAATGAGTAAACTAATTAGATCTAAATACAAATTTTATATTTATTAAATTTTTTTACGATTCACGATAATTTTTGACCCACACTTTATTAGAAAAATATTTTTAAATTATTTTTAATTTTAGCCATAAAAATATGGGCTTAAATAAAAAATATATTTTCAAATAAAGTGTGGGTCATGAAAATGAAAAAAATATAAAAATTTATATTTAGATCTAAATATTTTACACATTTCCGTAAAAAATATAAAAGTGTGTATGCTTTTTAAAAAGGACAAAGAAACTCTTTTCAAAACAGTTGAAAAATATTAAATCGATTAAGAAAATTTTGAGATATATTTTTTTTGGTTTGTCTAGTCAACAAAAGGCGTTTTTTCCAATATCTTCCGATTTTTAGCGTATATTGAAGATTCTTAAAAATGGAAAAATGATCTACTCATCTAGGTCTATAAAAAGCATTATATCGCGTAATGAGTGTTTGTTAATTCTATTATTTCATTTATTCATTAAGATAAAAGTAAACGTTTACAAAAAGAAGCTTAAATTAGTGAATGAATTCAAAATGGAGTTTTAATACAAGAGTAGATAAAATAAGGGTTGCCAAAAGGCTTAAATAAGGATGATACCAGATTTGCCATATTGTGCATTGGAATTTTTAACACTTCCCCTCAAATCTGACTTCATATTCAAATGATTTATACATTTAATAATTTTAATCCTAGAGATGCAGTGCACTTGTGCTTTGGAGCCACCAGTCCCTTATTTAAGACGTTAGCCGGCATATAGGCTGTACTCATATTCTTCACTTCGACTTCGCCTCTTTCAATGGAATCACGTATGAAGTGGTGACGGATATCCACATGCTTCGTGCAATTGTGAAAAATTGGGTTACGGCATAACTTCTCCGCACTTTGATTGTCAATGTAGATACAAACTGGATTGTCGATACCAAGTATTTAATTTGAAAATCGTTTGCGGTAAATGGCCTCTTTGTAGAGTCCGATAGTGCCATATATTCAGCTTCCGTACTAAAAACGGCTTCAGTTTTCTGTTTTCTGGATTCCCAGCTTTTAGTGGCTGTCCTAAGTCTTTCATTTCGATAGCTTTAGCCAATACCGTCTTTAAACTCCTCAATTTATTTTGATCACTTGATGCTACCACAAGGTTATCAACGTAAATAGATATTAATGTAATTTTGTTATTATCATTGTTTATATACACACATGGATCGAATTGTTATGGTGTCATATCCATTTCTTTCAACTTTTTGTCCAACTTTTCGTACCATAATCTACCAGATTGTTTGAGGCCATATATAGCCTTTTTGAGAAGGCACACTTTAACATCGTATTTTGATGCCTCGTTTTCGTCCAGGAATTTATCAGGTCGTTGGGTATTTCCATGTAAATTTCCTTTTCGATCACACCGTTCAAATAGGCTCCAACAAAATCAAGTCGATGGATCTCCAAACCGTATTGTGCAGAGATAGCCATTAAGAAACGTATGAAGCTCATTCTGGCAACTGGTGCAAACGTTTCATAGTAGTCGATACCGGGATGCTGAGTGAAACCTTTTGCAACGAGTCTGGCCTTTCTACATTCCACTGTGCTATCAATTTTGTATTTTGTACGTAGTGCCCACTTTGATTCGACAACCTTTCTGCCAAGTTTCATTTTTCAATAAAGTGTGGCATTACGCCATTCCTCAGCTTCGGGGCTAATGTGTGCATCGATGCTAGTTTTTGGATCGGTAGGCTGAATTAAATTCGCCGATTGGTACTCCTCGTTGTCAGAGCCATTGAAACCTAGAAAATCATCCGAATCGTCAGTGCGGTCATTTGCAGTTATATCCTCTGTAACTGTATTATGTATCTTCTTTGGTCTACCCCTCTTTCCAGTAAGCACCTTCTTGGGACGACCGCGATTCTTCTGTTTGGCAATTTTGCCGTCATTTTCAATTTTTCTACAGTAATTGACCATATCAGAATCCTATAAATTTTTCAGTAACCTCACCTTTATTCTTCATAAAATAAATTTCGCACCAACTGCTCTTCATCGATGATGGTGACGAAATATCGACTGTCACCAAAGGACCGCACACGCATTGGGCCACACACGTCGCTGTGAATAAATACCAGTAATTCCCCACTTTTGCTATGAGAAGGCTTAAAAGGACTTTGGGATTGCTTCTCCTGAATGCAAACTTCACAAGCTGGTAACACTGCTTCGACATCTTCTTTTTCTTTATCATTTCCTTTAGATCTATTTCGTTCAAGTGTCCAAACATTTCATGCCAATCTTGCAGGGAATTTTTTTATTCGTGAAATCGGGGCCACTTCCAAATCTTCGCCTACGTAGTTTGGATTTCGGACTACGGCCTCATCTCGTTTAAATAGTACTTTCAAACCGTTCTGAGTAATTTTCGATACAGACAAAAGATTTGTTCTCAAATCAGGTACGAATAATGTCCCCTTTAAATTCACCTTACAGTCGGAGCTTTCGAATTCTACGTTTCCCAATCCTCGTATTTCGGTTGTGTTGTTGTTAGCCGAAGCCAGTTGTCTACCTTCTGTATTCACGATTTCGAAAAATTTTTCTTCTGAGGAGAACATATGTGAGGTGGCGCCTGAATCTAAACACCACTTACCACAATAGTTCTCTGAGTTGTTCGCAACTTCGTACGCGTTACACGAAACTTCTGTTTTGTTGTACTGCTTCTTCTTGTTGAATCTTTTTGAGCGACCTTTTGTCAAAATGAGAGACTTCAGCAACATTGCCTGACGGACAGACCCCCGTGATTGATAAACTGAGTGCAACGTGTCCCAAACTTCTTTTGATATGTTACAGTTCTTAATTTGTTGTAGTTCTGATGGACTGATTGTTAGTATAATGATTTAGCCTTCTCGTCATTCTCCGTCCACAAAATCGCTTGCGCAGCATCCTCCGGCTTTACGGATTTTCCACAGGCGTATTTCCAGGATTCATTTTTCACCAATAGAGTTTGTATTTGGATCTCCCATGTATCAAATTCTCCTTGTTTAAAGGTTCTATTCTTATTGTATTGTAACTCATTTTCCAGTTTTCTTTTTCTTTGACAATGACGCCGTAATATATCACGACGCTCTTCCGAGAAATAAACTTTTTTACTTTGTTCGTACTTAAACTTTTGTACTAAACGTATACCTTCATATAACTTTATTCAATTTGTAAACTCTATTGTCCAATAGTTATTTCTGATGCGTTGGAAGTTGCTTGGCCCATAACCTGTTAGTTTTATTATTTAATTTATTCATTAAGGTAAAAGCAAACGTTTACAAAAAGAAGCTTAAATTAGCGAATGAATTCAAAATGGAGTTTTAATACAAGAGTAGATAAAATAAGGGTTGCCAAAAGGCTTAAATAAGGATGATGCCAGATTTGCCATATTGTGTATTGCAATTTTTAACAGTGTTTTTGAGTGTCACACACATGGTTGCCAGATGATTTGGGTGCAAAATCGTCAAATTTTGGGGAAAAAATCGTCAAAATCGTCAATTGATTTTTCGAAATCGTCATTAAATCGTCAAAACTATTTTCCATAGATAATATACACATTTGATGGTATTTCAACTGATTTTTTATACCCTCCACCACCATCAGTGGTGATAGAGGGTATATATAAGTTTGTCGTTCCGTGTGTAACACCAAGAAATATTCATCTAAGACCCAACAAAGTATATATATTCTGGGTCCTTATCAAATTCTGAGTCGATTTAGCTATGTCCGTCTGTCCGTCTGTCTGTCTGTGTAAAACACGCTCACGTTAAAACTAAGCAAAGGAAATAAACCAACTTCACCCAAAATATTTATTATTATCCTAAGCAGTTTGGTATTGAAAATTGAAAAAAATTACGAATTTTTCATAATTCTTTTGAAGTTTTCTCAGAAACTACCAAAGATATTTCGATGAATTTTGTCATACATTATTTTTTCAGGGTAGTGATCAATTATATTAAAAATCTTTACAATCGATCCAATATTTCCAATAGGCCCCATACAAAGTTATATATTCCCGGAAATTAGTTTATCGTTAATAACTCCCTCAAATATACCGGTATCAACGCGAAATTTTGTACATGTAAATATAATATGAACAGAAATTATACTGTCAACGTAGATCTCAGCTCCCATATAAGGTCCACTTCCGAAAATCACCTAAACGCACATATTTTATTGATGAATAAAGCTATTGTGATAAAATTCGAGTTGGATATGTTTTGTGTACATACAAATCATTCTACCAAATTTTTTACGGATCGGTCCATTATTGGTCATAGCTCCCATATAAGGCCCACTTCCGAAAATCATTAAAAGCTCATATTTCATTGTCATCTACAGCTATTTTGATGAAATTCGACACAAATATGTTTAGTCGAAATATAAATCACTCTACGAAATTTTTTCCGGATAGGTCCATAATTGGCCATAGCTCCCATATAAGGTCCACTTCCGAAAATCACTTAAACGCATATATTTCATTGAATTATGAAGCTATCGGGATAAAATTCGACACAAATCTGTTTTGTATACATACAAATCATTCTACAAAATTTTTTACGGATATGTCCATTATTGGTCATAGATCCCATATAAGGCCCACTTCCGAAAATCACTTAAAAGCACATATTTGAATGCCAAGTAAAGCTATATTGATAAAATTCGACACAAATATGTTTTACCTAAACATTAATCATTCTACGAATTTTTTTCCGGATAGGCCCATAATTGGTCATAGCTCCCATATAAGGTCCACTTCCGAAAATCACTTAAACGCATATATTTCATTGAATTCTAAAGCTATTGGGATAATATTCGACTTGAATATGTTTTGTGTACGTACAAATCATTTTATAAATTTTTTACGGGTCGGTCCATTATTGGTCCTAACTCCCATATAAGGTCCACTTACGAAAATCACTTAAAAGCACATATTTCATTATCAACTAAAGCTATCTTGATAAAATTCGACACAAACATGTTTTGTCCAAATATGAATCACTCTGCGAAATGTTTCCAGAATAGGCCCATAATTGGTCATAGTTCCCTTATAAGGTCCACTTCCGAAAATCACTTATACGCATATATTTCATTGAATTCTAAAGCTATAGGGGTAAAATTCGACTTGAATAAGTTTTGTGTACATATGAATCATTCTACCACTTTTTTCTCGGATCGGTCCATTATTGGTCATAGCTTCCATATAAGGTCCACTTCTGAGAGTCACTTAAACACACATATTTCATTGTCAAATAAAGTTAATTTGAGAAAATTCGACACAAATATGTTTTGTCTTTACATAAATAAATTTTTTCGGATAGGCCCTATAGCTCCTATATAAAGTCCACTTCCTAAAGTCACCTAAACTCACATATTTCATTGATTAATAAAGCTATTGAAGTAGAATTAGACTTGATCTTTTTCTGCATAAAAATCTATATACTAAATTGTTTCCTGATCAGTCCATAATTGGTCACAACTCCCATATTCTGTGTATAGCTACATCATTCTATTAGAATATTTTCGAATATACATTTTTTTGGACAATTTAGTATATAGAAACAAAATTACTTACTTAACTCCCTATTTGCAGGCGATCGTAGTATGTACTTACCCAACTCCCTATTTGTAAGCGAGCGTGGTAGGTACTTGCCTCCAATGTCATCCCCGTGTTAAAATAATGATTTAAAATGCTACTGTGTAATAAATTTTAGCATCCTAACCCCTTACATTTCAATGTAAGTTTTTGCTGGGTTTATTGAGAATTTTTGTCATAAGAATGTTTAATACAAAAAACAAGATCCACTACCGAAATTATGATTCCTTTTATTTAAATATGTTTAAATAAACACAACACAATGCAGTGCATGAGTACGGATCACGCCTTTAGTACGGGTAAAAAAGTAATTCTCCAAAACTTTTGGTTTCGCTTTTACGTTATATACATATATGATCAATGGCAATTCTACATCCATTCTAAAACATTCTAGTTTTTAATTTTATTAACATTTTCTTAGAATATTTTAAATATGTTTCGATTTTTATTTAAAAAATAGATAAAATTTACGAAAATTTTTACAAAAATACTTTTTTAAAAAATCGTCAAATTTAGAGTTAAAATCGTCAAATCGTCAATATGTAGTTTTTGACACTGAAAATCGTCAAAATGACGATAAATCGTCAAATCTGGCAACAGTGGTCACACAGTGTTACTTTATGGCATTATATTTAACCAACAAACTTTGAAAAAGGCAAATCAAATGATTTTGTTCATCATTTGGTTGACAGACGGGCATTTTCAAATTGCCTAAAAATAGTGCTGGTCAATTGGAATATTGTCAAATATTCATGCATTAATCCAATAATGCCTAGATTTAAGTTTTTTCCCAAATATAATCGTTTAAAATTTTTCTGGTATTTTATTTACAAATATGTAAACGTTAAAATTAGAATTTTTAGATTTTATTTGAAAAGAAACCATAATTATCGATGTGTTACAAACGGAATGACAAAAATAATATATACAAATGTTCATAGAAATAAAATGTATATGTAAAATGTTTAAAATTCTCTTAACACAACAATAAAATGCCGATGCAAAAATGTTTATCTCTAATACAACCTATATAGTCTCCTATCAAAAGCAAGAATAATTAATCGAATATCTTAAAAGATACATTTTTGGCAAATATTTTCCTAAAACATAAAAATGCAAGTTTTTCCCTTACAGTCTTTATTCACATATTCTTCCCTCTAACGTATATATGACAAGTTAAATATACTTTTTTTTTTTTAAATTGTTGTTAGTTGTTTAGGTACGAATCTGAAATTATAACTTTTTTTCTTTCCCGATTAACTTTTTTTTTGGTATTTGTGTCCATGTAACGAAGCATTGTGTATCGGAGCGACGATATGTGAAGAAATTTTTGTTGTATGTCAACAATTAGAGCATATACCTGCGCTAGTATTGTTATGAATGCGAACATTTTCGGTTATTTACATGTATACAACACGACTGCAGACAACGTACATCCTAAATAATTTTCTAAAATGCATAACCATGAAAGTTAATAAGATCATTCTTCTCTAATGCTTTTTTGTACATTTTAAATTGAAATTTTATTTCTATATTAGGAGAAAATTATCATTCCTATGTTCATTGATTATATTTTTTTATAAATATTTCCATTTAACATTAATGCAATTTAATCTTCAAAATTTAAAATAGCCAATTTTGAAACTTCAGAAATATGTATATTTCGTATTTTAATCCCAAGTTGGCAAAGCGGGAAAAAAAGGAATTCTATGTTTGCTGTATAAAATATTCTGTAGACAGAATATTAAAGGCCAATTAAACTATATTACAATGGCAAAAATCCTGAATATTTAAATTTCCTGAATATTTAATATTTAAAAATGTATTACATACAACTATAAACATAATCCGATTTTTATAGAAATTTACAGTAGACTCGTGTACATCGATTCGTGTACATGAACGGAAAAACACGACTTTTGAATAACTTGAGATAAGTACATTTTTTTTTTGCCACAGAATTTTATATTCGACACGAAATTTTATTTTTCATTTTTTTTATATATATTTTATTATAATAGTTGTTTTATTATATATGTGGGGAATTTCATATCAAGTGACCCAACTCAAAAAATCGAAACCAAGGTTAGTACTACATATGTCATAGTAGGCCAGACACAAATTTTCAGCGCTATCGGTCTAGAACTGCTAGACTTAGAGGGGGTCAAAGTTGAACATTTGGAACATATAACGATAAATTTCTGCCTAAATAACTTTAATGTAAACATAAATCCCACTACCAACTATAGTCCCATATTTACCCTTGGCCCCGTATAACCCCTCTTTCAGGAAATCACTTTTTTTTTGTCAGAAAATTGTTTTAATATTTCAGAAATAAGGCAAAAAACAACATAAATGCTTTTTTATTAAACATAATCCGTATTTTTACATACTACTCACTGGTGTTGGGTATCATATGGTTGACCATGCCCGACTATATATTCTTAATTTTTTTTTTGCTTAAAACTACATAAATTAACAAATATCTTCATATGATCATCATAATAATGAATCATAGAGTTTGTTGATAGACGTGTCTTGGTGTAATTATTGATGCTGGTTTGAGCTTTGAGGGTCATGTTAACACTGTTATTTCTAGGGTTAATTTTACTTCACGTAAATTATATAGCTTAGATTTGTTGTTGCCTTTCATGAGCTGATAATGCCTACATTTTTATATGCCCTAGAGTTATTTTCTGGTACCTTTGGTCATAAGAAAACTTAAAATGTCACAGCATGTTTCGTCTTATGTTTCAGATTTCTTGGGTTTTTCCTCTATGGAATTTATACTAGCTATACCCAGTGTGCTTTGCTACCCTAAAAGCAATGTAAACAAAACACATTGAAAATTCTAACTATAATAGTTTTGAGATATACATTTTTTAACATATAACAGCACTGAAAATAATCCATGCTCAATAATCAAAAATTTTTGTAACTTCTATTTTCGTAATACATATTTAAAAAAATGTCGTGTATAATACGAAATATTATTTAATAAAACCTTTTTCTATTTTTACGAAAGTACGAAAACCTTTCGTAATATTTTTATACCCTACACCACTATAGTGGGGAGGGTATTATACGTTTGTGCTGATGTTTGTAACACACAAAAATATTAAGATTAAGACATGTCCGTCCGTCCGTCTGTCCGGCTGGCTGGCTGTCCATGTAAACCTTGTGCGCAAGGTACAGGCCGCAATTTTCGAGATAATTTGATGATATTTGGACCAAGCATGTTTTTTGGCACAAGGACGAAGGTTGAAATCGGTCCATTATTTCACCTAGCCCCCATACAACCGTACCTCCCGTTTTGGGCTTTTTATGCCATAATTACGTCAAATATACTAATATCTCTCTAAAAATTGGCACAAATAAGTTTTATATAAGTATAAATGACACTGCAGATTTTCGTAATGATCGCCCCTTACTAGCCCCCATACAAACCCCCCTTCAAAAAATGTCTTAAACGTCTAAAATTGACTTGTAACCATTTGTTTCGCAATGAAACTCAACATAATTAAGTATTATTTAAAAATATATCCTTTTCCCAAATTTAATGAGGATCGGCCCATGTTTGACCTATACTCCTATATAAAGCCTCATTTAGAAAATTAGTTTTTTATCAATAAATTGCTTAAATACTTTGTAATTAAGGTAAAATTCAACATAAAAGTTTCTTTGTGAAAAATAAAAATTTTTAAAATATACTCATGGTGTAGGGTGTTATATGGTCGGCCATGCCCGACTATACTTTCCTACTTGTTTTCTTAAATTTTAGCGAAATTAAACATAATGATATTAATTATATTATCATTAAATAGAACTACAACATTTTTATAAAATTTAAAAAAAAGCATAATATTATTCACGAATTATTTTCATAAAAAAATTAAAAATTCGTGTGGAGAATAATTTTGAACTAAAATTAGAAAAAGTATTTTAAAATGAACAAAAATGTTTGCATAAATTAACATTTTGTAAATTTTACCATATTTATTCAAAGTTCAAATTGAAAGTCTGCCTTTTTTCCCCAAAATGTTCAGATAAATATTAAAGTTCTTCGTGCAAAATTTTAAGAAGCTAGCTCTATTAGTTTCCCACATAAACGAATTTTTATATATTTTATTAATATGGGAGGAGTAACGTCCTCCATTGGTACACCGCCAATTTATTACCCAAAATGTTTACGTGGATGTTAAAGTTCTTCGTGCAAAATTTTAAAATTTTAACTCTAATAGTTTCCCAGATAAGCGAGTTTTTGTATTTAATTCATATGGGAGGTGCCACGCCCCCTACTTCTAGTCCGCCCCCTTTTCTCAGATATACTTATTTAATATTTTCTTCATATGAAAGGTGTCCAAACAAAATTTTAAGACTCTAACTGTTGTACTTTCTGAGATATGCGACTTTTAATACTAAGTTTGTATGTGGGCTTGGCACCCCTCCCACTTGAAATTTCAAAATATTTCGAATACATACATACATACATACATACATACATACATACATACATACATACATACATACTACATACATACATACATACATACATACATACATACATACATACATACATACATACATACATACATACATACATACATACATACATACATACATACATACATACATACATACATACATACATACATACATACATACATACATACATACATACATACATACATACATACATACATACATACATACATACATACATACATACATACATACATACATACATACATACATACATACATACATACATACATACATACATACATACATACATACATACATACATACATACATACATACATACATACATACATACATACATACATACATACATACATACATACATACATACATACATACATACATACATACATACATACATACATACATACATACATACATACATACATACATACATACATACATACATACATACATACATACATACATACATACATACATACATACATACATACATACATACATACATACAGTATTGTTCGAAACCTAAGCAACTTTTTTTGGCATTGTATACAAAGTGCTATATTTTCTATTTTAATTGATTTATTCAAAATTATATAATTGATAATAATAATATTATGTGTCTACATTATAATAACAACAACAAAAGTTTAAATCCATTTCGCTGTGAGTTATAAGAAAATAATAACTGAATTAACTCGATAAATAGCTGTTCGAAACTGAAGCAACTTTTTGATCTTCATATGAAAATCTTTGATCCTTTTGAGTTCCAAACACATTTATGGAATAGATTAGTTACTAGTGTAGTTCGTAATGAATCCCAATCGGATTTTAAGCCACTCGCCAGCTGTAATGTTTTCTAAAACCGCGAGTTTCGACCCAGCGCTTCAGAATGCCGAACAGCATCTCTAAGGGGCTTGAGTCAGGAGATTTTGATGGACAATCAAAGAATTTGGGTCCCATTATACGATAACTACTCTTAGATCAACTTTGCTAAAGGATTTGGTTCGTTATCATGCTGAAAATCGCAACAAAGTAATTTGTGTTCTGTTCAATGTACTTAATCCTTTGGTTTATTTTGTTGGCCAAAAATGTCCCAGAAAGTAAAACAATCCAATTTTATTTGTATTTCAACATCAGGACTTACTCTACTCACTAAAAATCTTGCCCATAACCTTAATTGTGTGACCTCCATGCTTTTTTAAGTCTTTAATGTACGATGATGTAACCGCATATGAATCCCGCAGTGACATGGCACAGAGTTTACTTAAAGAAATTCGATTTTTTCAAAAATTTTGTACAATTTTGGGTAGAATATTGAAATAGATTACGCAAGACTAATAAAAACAGTTTTATTTACAAACGGGTCCACATTTTCCGTCTTAAATTCAAACAGAGTATGCGAGGCTCAGAGGCTGAAGGAAATATTACAATATACCCTTTTAGTAAAGGCCCAATAATGAATAGAGAGCAAAATTTTAGGGTGTGGCTATGTTTTTTAAAGAGAAGAGTTAGTCCTGATGTTGAAACACAAACAAAGTTGGATTGTTTTTCCTTTTGGGTCGTTTTTCGCCAACAAAATGAATCATATGATTGAGTACATCGAACAGATCAACTTACTTTATTGCGATTTTCAGCATGATAATGAACCAAAACCTTTGGCAAAGTTGATCTAAGAGTTGTTATCGGGTAATAGGACCCAAACTCTTTGATTGCTCATCAAAATTTCCTGACTCAAATCCCTTAGAGATGCTGTTCGGCGTTTTGAAGTGCTGTTTCGGAACTCGCCGTTTTAGAAAACATTGAAGGGGCGAATAGCTTAAAATCCGATTGGGTTTCATTACGAACTACACTAGTAACTAATCTATTCCATAAAGGTGTTTGGAACTCAAAGGGACCAAAGATTTGCATAAGAAGATCAAAAAGTTGCTTAAGTTTCGAACAGCTATTTATGGAGTTAATTCAGTTATTATTTTCTTGTAACTCACATCGAAATGGAATTAAAATTTTGTTGTTGTTATTATAATGTAGACACATAATATTATTATTATCAATTATATAATTTTGAATAAATCAAGTAAAATAGAAAATATAGCACTTTGTATACAATGCCAAAAAA
>NW_023995941.1:0-50000 GCF_015586225.1 Lucilia sericata | reverse complement strand
CCGTTCTGAAGCCATCTAATCTAAGAAAGGGAAACAATTAATTAGAATATTTACAAATAATTAATCGACTATCTTACCGAAAATTACAGCCACAAAATTTTTAAAAAAATATATGTATGTATTTTATGTTGAATAATTTTTGTTTGTTGATACAATTTTCATGGATATACATATTTATATTTTTTACAATAATTATAAACAAACAAAGATATGTATAAAATTTTGTGAAAAACTGCAGCAATAACAACAAATCAAATTGCATCTCTACTAGTAATACCTTTTTATCCTATATTTTCCAAAATAATACCCGATTATATGCCTGATAACAACAAAATATATAATGATCAAAACATTTTCTTGAACTGAGTATTCCAGCATACCTATATTTTAAAATAGAATTGGAATATATATATATGTAGCTGTGTATAAGTCAAAAATATTTGGGTGTATGTTTCCTTATTATTTAAAAATAGGCCGATGATGGCAAATGCTGCCAAGTCATTAAGACATCTTACGTTTATTATCAGTGGTAGTCAGCTGCTGAAAAAATGCTGAAAAGTCATTAAGTCGTCCAATGTAAAATGTCATCACCTGATGACTTGTATGTTAAGAATCACTTCTGACTATGTCGTTAAGACATAATTTCCAACTGGGATGTTTCTTGAAGAAATTAACTTTTATCTATATTTAATAGTATTTGTACTCTTTTTTATCCTATGGTAGTGGACTGGGTGGTAGCTTTTGGTGAACAGTGGCGTATTATATATGGATTTCTCTTAACCATAACTTTAAACTTTTAAATTCTACAGTGACGGCTACTTTTATTACATATTGTGTTTTGTGATTGATGGCATATATTAAACTACATCTTGTGTTGGTGAGACATTATGTTTTGTGTAGCTCGCTGTTTTGGGCATATGATTTGTTATATTATAGGATTTTTTAAAAAACAATGGTTTTTTACATAATATCCTTTGCTAGGAATTTTATATATTTTTATTTGTAAATTGTTCATTTTGTATTGTGGTGGTGATTCTATTTCATCTGATCTTTGATTGCCAATATTTGGGTTTGTCTTTTTCAGAGGATTGTTTTGTAAGTTGGAATTTCATTGTTGTTTGACGTTTTGATAGGGGTATCTTATATGGGTTCAGATTTGTTAGTGCTATTGTTACAGTGTTTTTTTTTCATATTGGATTATTGCTTAGCATTTTTCAATATGTAGTAAGAGAGGGGTGGTCTTGTTGTATTAATGGGGTGTGGTGGGATTGCTGTAGTTGTTATTAGTAGTTTAAGTTGTTTGAGTGTGGATCTTTCATTGCTTCAGATATTGTTTTATTTTCGGGCAAGGTTGATAACATTTTATTTGTATTTATAGTGCTGAGGGAGTTTTTATCTTTTGATGTCTGGAATTATCTTTAATGTTTGATTAATTCTCGGATTTTTACAGTGAGAGAGTGTCTTGGTCTTTAGGAGAGATATTTTTGGTGTTATTTTTGTCATCGGATAAGCCATTTTTTTATAGTTTTGATCTTCATATTGTTCTATTATTTGTTCATATACATGAGTTCTTTGCTTTATTTTCAATTAATTTATTTGGTTTATTTCCTATTCTGACGGGAGTCTTTAAATTGTTTTTTTTTCTGTTGTGCGAATTGATCTATGGTTTGGACTCTATTTGCAATTAGATGTCTAATTCAGTTGTTGTTCCTCTTATCATTTTGTTTATTATCTGTTGCAGTTTTTAAGGGATACTTAGTGTAATGTAATCATTGGTATTTAATTTTTATACCCTTCACCTTCGTGAGAAGGGTATATATAAGTTTGTCATTCCGTTTGTAATTTCTATAATATAATTTTCCGACCCTATAAAGTATATATATTCTGGATCCTTATAGATAGCGGAGTCGATTAAGCCATGTCCGTCTGTCTGTCTGTTGAAATCAGTTTTTAGAGGACCCCAGATATCGGCGAGATCCGAAGCTTCAATAATTCTGTTAGACATGCTTTCGAGAAGATGGCTATTTAAAATCAGCAAAATCGGTCCATAAATGACGGAGATATAAGCAAAAATCCGAGACAACCTCTGAAAATTTCATAAAAAAATACATTTTTATACCCTACACCACTTTAGTGGGGAGGGTATATTGGATTTGTGCTGATGTTTGTAACATACAAAAATATTCGTCCTAGACCCACCTTAAAGTATACCAATCGGCTTAGAATCGTTTTCTGAGTCTATTAAGCTATGTCCGTCCGTCCGTCTGGCTGGCTGGCTGTCCATGTAAACCTTGTGCGCAAGGTACAGGTCGCAATTTTCAAGATAATTGGATGAAATTTGGCACGCACGTTTTATTTGACCCAAGGACGAAGCCTATTGAAAATGGTTAAAATCGGTCCATTATTTCACCTAGCCCCCATAGAGCAGAACCCCCCGAAAAGGGCTTCTGAGCTCATAATTATGTAAAATATACAGATATATCGATAAAATACGGCACAACTAAGTTTTATAGAAGTCTTGATGACCCTGCCAAATTTCATAAAGATCGGGCCCCATTTGACCCTAGCTCCCATACAAAGTCCCCTTCAGAAAATTACTTGAATGTCCCAAATTAACTTATAAACACAAATATCGCGATGAAATTCAGCACAATAAAATATTATGTAAATATAAATATACTCACAAAATTTTATCGGGCTTGGTCCATATTTGCCCCTAGCCCCCATATAAAGCCTCTCTCAGAAAATTAGTTTTTCATCCATAAATTGCTTAAATGTATCGGAACAAGGGAATGTTGAAGATAAATGCTTTATTATGAAAAATAAATCACATTTAATGTTCATAACTGGTATAGGGTATCATATGGTCGGCCACGCCCGACTATACTTTCTTACTTGTTTTTTCATGCTTTGGTATTTCGTTCCACATGTTTGGATGGCTGTGTGTTTCATTGGCATGTGTATATTGTTTTTGTTTCTTGGTGTATTCAGTTTCGTATGTTTGGATGTCTGTTGGTTTGATTGCTTTGTGTATTTTGTTTCTGTTTTTTTTTTTTCGAGTATTTCGTTTCGTATGTTTGGATGGCTGTGTGTTTCATTGGCATGTGTATATTGTTTTTGTTTCCTGGTGTATTCAGTTTCGTATGTTTGGATGTCTGTTGGTTTGATTGCTTTGTGTATTTTGTTTCTGTTTTTTTTTTTTTCGAGTATTTCGTTTCGTATGTTTGGATGGCTGTGTGTTTCATTGCCTTGTGTATATTGTTTTTGTTTGTTGGTGTACAGTTTCGTATGTTTGATGTCTGTTGGTTTCATTGCGTTGTGTATTTTGTTTTTGTTTTTTTGTGTATTTTGTTTTTGTTTTTTGTGTATTTCGTTTCGTATGTTTGGATGTCTGTTGGTTTTACTGCCTTGTGTGTTTTGTTTTTTGAGTGTTTATTTCGTTTAGCGTTGTTGTTGTTCATTTTGCTTTGCTATTGCTATAATAATGATATAATCGGGAAAATTAAATAGGTACATAAATTTAAATTTTATAAAATTTATATTTTTTAAATACACTATGGTGAAGGGTATATAAGATTCGGCACAGCCGAATATAGCACTCTTACTTGTTAAATCATTCTTTTTTTCAATATTTTGTGTTTTTTATATGTCACTCATTTTCTTCTCTTGCATCGTGGGTTTTAGAGGTTATTTGGTTGTATTATGGTGTTTTATTTGACTATTAGTGACTGATTGAATTGTTAGTCTTAGACATTTTGTTGAGACGTCTAAAATATTTTACTTTGGAGTTTTACTTGCGGATAGTGTGTTGTCATTGAATTGGTAAACGGAGTAGATTTTTTTTTTTTAGATATTTTTTTACAATTTTTGTTGTACTTACTTCTGATTACAATATTTGATTGTGAAGCTTGGTTTTAATGATATACAGTGTCTCTCATAATTATTCGAATTTGGGTAAACTATAAAAAGAAACCAAATTTAATAATATATTTTGTGTGCAAAATAAATAAATTAATTTGTTATATTGTCTAGATAGTCCTTATGTTTGATATCACGCTTTTTAAAACTTGAAAAATTTGTATTGACTTAAATTAATTGTGCTTTTTTAAAAAAAGTCCATGAAATTGCTTCACAAAAGTTTACGAATTTTTCCTTTATTTCATATTTGATCATATTATACGCAACACAAATTTTAGAATCGAATGGTTTTTATGCGTAATATTGTTTTAAGGGGTTACTATCCACGGAAAGGATATATTTTTGGCCCATTTGGTCCACAATTTTCGGGAATTTGTACCCTTTTTTCATGTAATATCATTAAAATAGCGATTTTTGACCATAATTGTAAATTTTTCTCCTTTTTCCAGAGATAAAACAAAAATTTGATATTGGGACTCAAAAGACCCCTTGGGGTATCTAAAAATAATATCTTTTGTTACAAGAATCTGTATTTAAACGTTCCAAGATAAATTATTCGGATCTTCTTCTTTCGCTAATTCAATATATTGGAACTTAAGTCCATTTTTATAATACTAGGATCAACTATTTTCGGGGAAAGTTTTCTGGTATATATTCTTTTAGATATCAGCTTTTATACATTTTAAGTTTTCAATGTGTTGTGGACGTGTACAACTCCAAAACATGCCTCGAAGAAACACCATTCAAAATAGTAAAATCATTATTTTTATATACCAATGGCCTCCATGCTGCATGGCACGATATCATTATGATCACATCAAAAATGTTGATATGTGTTTAAATATTATTTACTATGATCAAATTAAAACCAAAATTTAGGACTTACAGTGTTATTGTAACGGGCAACATAAGCGTGAAAGTTACGAGTAGTAAAAACTGAAATCTACTATATAGGATGACGTTTTGTTAAGGCATGTTTTGGGGTTGTATACCGCTATAATATATTGAAAATTTAAAATACATTAGTGCCAATATGTACATGAATATACACTAGACAACTTTGTCGGAAAATATCGTCCCTAGAGGTACGAAAAGGGACTTATGATCCAGATAATTCAATTAGAAACTGCAAAACGATAGCAAAAATACATCTTGGAACGTTTAAGTACAGATCCTTATAACAAAAAATATTATTTTAGATACCCTATGGTTTCTATTTAATTCCAATATTAAATTTTGGTTTTATCTCTGGAAAAAGGGTGAAAACATTACAAATATAGCCAAAAATCGCCATTTTAATGATATTACATGAAAAGAGGGTACAAATCCCCCAAAATTGTGGACCAAGTGGGTCAAAAATATATCCATGCGGTTGATAGTAACTCCTTAAAACCATATTAAGCATAAAACCATGCGATTCTAAAATGTGTGTATCGTATAATATGATCAAATATGAAATACAGGAAAAATTCGCATACTTTTGTGAAGTAGTTTCATGGACTTTTTTTAAAAAAAGCATAACTAATTTAAGTAAATGTAAAGTTTTCAAGTTTTAAGGGGCGTGATATCAAAACTAAAGACTATCTAGACAATATAACAAATTTATTTATTTATTTCCCACACAAAATATATTATTAAATTTGGTTTCTTTTCATAGTTTACCTAAATTCGAATACTTATGAGAGACACTGTACATGAACTTTCATTATTAATCTTTTAGCGTTTTGAGTTAGGATTTAAATTTTGGCGGTACAACTTTTAATATTTTTGTTTTTTTTTTATTTTTAATTATTTGTTATATGATTATATTTTTTATGAATAAATTCTTTTTTTTTTAAGTAGAAATTTGTAATCGGCTTTGCCGAAAATATAAAATTTATATTTTTTACAGAAAATTATTTAAGAATAATTAAATACAATATTAAATTAATTTACTATTTACATTTACAGATACGAAACCTTAAACTTATCAAAATATACATCATCGTCGCCCACATTTAGTCGCGCTGGAAGTCCATTAAATAATGATATACATGAAAATGGTATTAAATACTGGCATTTAGTTAAACATCACGATAACGACTTGCAAAAAGAAGGTGAACGTGTCAATAAACTAGTATCCGAAATTTATTTAACGCGTTTGCTAGCTACAAAAGGCACTTTACAGAAATTTGTTGATGATCTCTTCGAAACAATATTCAGCACAGCACATCGTGGTTCGGCATTGCCATTGGCAATTAAATATATGTTTGATTTTCTAGACGATCAAGCCTTATTGCACGGCATTACAGACCCAGAGGTTGTACATACATGGAAAAGCAATAGCTTACCGCTAAGGTATGTATAGTAAGCAGTATACTTTCATTAGGAAAATTCAAAGCTGGTTGCATATATATGTATGTCTTAGCTGTTGTTCTCAATATTAGTGTTTTAATTTTTAAGATTTTTTCGGAGTGCTCATCGATCTTTAAAGTAATAATGTAGCCGAAAAAGTATTTTTATAAATATTTCACAACGGCATATTTAGTTAATTTTAATGCTTGTACTACAAGTAATTACTTTTTTGCTAATATGTATGTATATTAAACCGACTCACAAAAAATGAATATATTCGAAGTTATGTTATATGATGTTACCCTAAATATTTTGGGTTTAGTGGTGGCCATTAGTGAGCTGGACTGTTTTCAAGAAAATATCCTATGAGGGACACGATTTTCAAGTTCAATTCAGTATTTTTTTTTATTAATTCTTCATTTACATATTCATTGATATTAAAATATGATTATGTATATCCAATAAAGAATAAAAGTATAAACCATATACATACATTCACAATAATGAAAACTGCCAAACATTAGCAGTATAACAGATTAAATTATATTTTATATAAATTACATGTGGAGAAAGGAAAACATTTCAAGGTGTCAATTCTTCCAGCTCCAATAATTTAAATTTGAATTGATCTATAGTAAAAATTTTCTTAAATCTCTAGGCAACCCGTTCCAAATTTTAGAAACTCTAATATGAAACGATTTTTGCAACAATATATGAAATATAAAATGAGTATTTCTGGTTGAATGGGAAAACCGAAACTAAAGTTAATACCTCTTCTACTATGTACTTATAAGGAATATCTATATATATTTTTAATTTGATGTCGGTTAAAAAAATAGAACTCTAGAGATCACCTAATATTTATTTAAAATTTCGTTTCAATATCCTCAATAGTTCACTAGAATTATTTTCAGAAAATGTTGAAAAATATTACAGAAAAAAGTAATTAAAAAAAATTCAGTTAAACGATTAATCAAAAATTTTGTATTTGAATCATCAAAATGTATAATCAAATACGTTTTTATCAACAACAAAATTAGAAACAAATAAAAATGTTTGAAATCAATCAAAAATGAAACTTCAATAAATAAAATAATTGAAAACGAGGTTTTGGTAATGAAATCGTCTTTCTGTGAATATAAAGAATTTTAAAATTATATTTTTAGTTAAATTTGTTTAAAAAATATGTCAAAAAAGTAATACACAGTTATAATATTTTTCTAATTAATAAAACTAATATTATTAATATCAAATTAATAAAATTAAAAATAAATATAAAAATATTCACTAATTTATTATTCACTTATCACAAATTTTTCTTTTGTTTTGAAATAATTCTTATTAAATATAAATAAACATAATTAAATATAAATAAACAAATAGTCAAAAATATAGTACAACAGTTATTTGAGAGCGAGAAACAAATACAATACAGTATTCAACTCAAAACCATAAGCAACTGGTATTGTTTTTGTGGATAGAGTGGATGAGCACAAGTTACAGTCATTCTCTCATTTATTTATAGTATTAGGTACTCACCATTGTGTATTTGTTTTACAAATGCTTTGTGGTGTACTACTGCACGCACGTCTTTAATACGTATCTAAAAATATTTAGAAGGGGTTTCATAAAAAGTAGCTTACAGGTGGAAGTATTTAAGATTCGGCATAGCCGAATATAGCGCTCTGTCTGGTTGTATTTAATTTTGAAAATTTTAAATGAAGTTCTTATATTAAAAATATAATTTGTTTTTTTATGATAAAGTTTGTTTGTTTGTTTTTTTACTATTTAAATTACCGTATGGTTCCTGACAGCTGATTCAGGGGTTCAAAATTCAACTTTTGACGTTCAATATGATGCAACCTGTTTTTAATCATTATTTATTGTTATTTACTTTAACATATCGTTTTATTTTACAGATTTTGGGTAAATCTCATTAAGAATCCTAACTTTGTATTTGATATACATAAATCAAATATAGTGGATTCCTGCCTATCAGTAGTAGCACAAACATTTATGGACTCTTGTTCTACATCAGACCATAGACTAGGTAACTCTGATTTTAAAGAAGTAAGATTGCTATATCCCAAAATATTTCTGTTCTAATTGTAGGTAAAGATTCACCAAGCTCAAAGCTGTTGTACGCTAAAGATATACCAGAATATCGTAAATGGGTTGATCGTTATTATCGTGATATCAGAGAAATGCCACCAATATCTGATCAAGATATGAATGCAATGTTAGCTGAAGAGTCAAGGGTAAATATTTTATTATATACATACATACAACAATGAATTGTTCATTTTAACCACATCATCTTAATATCGAAATTTTTTATCTTACCATTCACAATATGTGGCTTCAAATATAAATTTTAATTATCTTTTCTTTTTTTGTAGCTTCACACATCGGAATTTAATACGAATTGTGCCCTCCATGAACTTTATACATATGTAGTGAAATATAACGAACAATTAACCGTAACACTGGAAGAAGACGAATTTTCCCAAAAGCAACGACTTGCCTACAAACTAGAACAAGTACACAATATTATGTCAGCGGAATAATAAGAATTTTCTTATATGAATATCAAATCAAGAACGAAGGGAGGGGGGAAGATAAATACTAATATTTGTAATCATAATATAATTAAAGGAAAAACAAAAAAGGATAAAATATGGGTGTTCAAGAAAACTGAAAAACATAAAAATATTATGTACTACTTAGTAATTAAATACATATAGGTTGGTATGATTTTATAACATCTTTTAAACATTTTAGATAGATAGCCTTACAGAACAATTGCAAAGAAATTAATTTTAGTTAGTTAGATTTAAACCAACCAAACATACCTTTTATCAGTGGGTTTATTTAATTTGTACTGGAAATATTTTCATTTGCAGTTTCACTAAAAAAACAAATACATTTATACTAAAGTAATTTACGAACAAAAAGTGTATAAACATAAGCAAAGATGTTGATAAATTTTCATTTCTTTAAAACTATAAATCATTTGTAAAAAGTATCCATAAAAACACACAGCATTTATTTATCTTTGTCTATTTTGTCTCTTTCAATATGTGAAACTGGGGCCTTATAATATTTGACCTAAAATATCATACAAACTATATGATGACATAATGCTCCCCGTTTGTTGATTTGCATAAAATATCCCAGCAAATTCATATACATACATATGTACATTAGGGTATTTTCTTTTATTATATTTTCGATTTCAAAGGAGTGCCGGTCGGATTAATGTGGTATAAAGTTGAAGTGCTAAAAGGATTATTTGCCAGTTTTCTAAAAATTTACCTAAAATGAAACTTTAAATTTATGTAAATTTTTTTGCAAACTCATTTTTTCAGTTATAAAATGTTTATGATGAAATTGGCTGTTCGTCGTTTGATTAAGTGTATATAACTATGTTAAAAATATTTGAACCTAGTAAGAAGTATAATCACAGTAATATGAATCCCATATAATTTTGTTGTTGTATAAATATGTAACTTAATGTGTTCAATTTTATTTATATTAAAAGAAGTTGCGCATTCTTATTAGAATTATAAATATGAGATTGCGTATGAGTTTATGATTGTAACGGCAAAATAAGTCGGTCCTTCATCAAGTCTATGAATGTCGTTTAGAATAAATTACTGACGCAATTTGAACTTTGGAGCAAAGTACGTGCACTCTAATTAATCCATGCCTCATTTTACGAAGTAAAATCCTAACTACTCGAAATCTGAATGTTAATTATGATATAGAAAGAATTACGCTTTATTTTTGGTTTATATAAATTATAAATATTCAAAATATATTAAGATTTAAGAGTCAGAAAGTGATATTAGTAGCATTTTATCAATACATCGACATAATCAAAGACATTTTTTGAGATTTATAACTATTGGAATATGCATTTATTTACAAGACTTATAATAACTACTACTTTACTAAAAATTCCATTAAAAACAAATATTTTCCCGTTTTCTCCATTTGTTTGAGTTATCAAAAAGCTTGTTATTTAAAATTTTAAGTCTGTAGATCTCTTTTATACAAATGAACACATAATTCCCATTTTTATACATTTAAATGTTGAAACTTATGCATATTAAAGCTTGACAAAGATATTGGGAGGTAGGACAAATATGAAGGGAGAGTCTTACTGTTAGTTTGTTCCATATACGAGCGAATGAATTTCCGCTGTAGTAAGTTGTGCGATCTACTGGCAAATTGACCACAATAGGATGTGTTCCTGATGAAAAACATTTGTTACATATAAATCGAATAAGGGGACCAATTCCTTGATTTCACCTCTCACTTTTTGATGGTGCTCTTTGAAACGAAATTCAGTGATAAGTATGTAAATTTTGGAAGCGCTAATACTAACGTTGTCTCCAGCATTCTATTTTTCGCTTCACTTTTTCACAATTTGTTTGATTTCTTAGTAGAAAAACTTCGGCATAAATCTATCTAGATGATTTCATTTTCAGAATAGGTTTTAATTATGATAAATGACAATTCTGACTTTGATTTTGAAACAACCCTTAACTTTATTTTGATGTCAACTTCATACATGTGTGTACATAATTGTGTTTTTTTTTTTTTTTTTTAAATTTCAATCAATGCGGAATGAATTACGGCACGTAATATAAAATTGCTGAGCTGTTATTTGAATAAATCGGATTACATTAACACATGCCGCAAATGTTTTTATATTTAGACGAAAATTTATAAGAGCTGTGTGCGTTATAAACAGTGTTCTATAATATGTTGTCCTTTAAATTAATGATTAATGTTAAGTGTAATAAATAAATATATATTATTTTCAATATTCCAAAAGATAGTTTATGTAAAAGTTTTTTAGGTGACGATTAAACTGTAAATAATAATCTTATTGGCCAATCTAAAAATACATTTAATATATCATCAGTTTTCTAATGTCGTAGAGTTTATGTTTTAACTTTGTAGTTTTTTCGTACACAGCAGCTGATAATATGAATATTTGCTATGAAAACCATAAATATTTTGTGAAGAAGACTGTTCATATACATATGTCGAATGTTCTTAAAATTGACATAAATTGGAAAGTTTCACTATGTATTCAATTCATATATTTATGTCGTTATAATCGTTATAATCCATAAAGAATTAAGAAATAAGTAATGTAAAATAAGGGGAAATTGCACTTTATAGTTTGCATTGTGTCTGAATCAAACTGAATTTTACTTCATCTCACCTTTGTTTGATAGCTAACTTATAAGTCCATATTTGTTATAATTTTTCCCATAAATATACTTTTCTTTGATAAATAATATAATATATATACAGTGGTCGACAAAACAATGGAAACTTTTTCAAATATATCAGAAATGGTCCAAATTCTTTCTTCTTTTACAGAAAAGAAGACTATTACTAAAAAATATTCAAAATAACCGTGTAAAAGCATAGTGATTTACCGTTATTTCAAGGTATTCTTCATTTTGATAATTTAAAAAAAAATCTTTGTAATTTTTTAGCAAAATTAATTTTTTATATTATCAATTATAATGGCTAGAGTTAAGATTTAATATATTTTTATATTTTCTTTTAATATTTTACCTAATATTTGTTGATCTGCGATAAATATTTAATGAATAAATCAACACTTTCAAAAATATTAAAAGTAAGAGTGCTATATTCGGCTATGCCGAATGTAATATACCCACCATCAAACATTATGCCGTAAAAGGAATGCTCTCCTATAAATATCAGATTAACTAAAGAGGACCTGATATGAGATGAATTATTCACCGTTTTTCAAAAAATTTTTCATAATTTTTTTTAGACCGATTTTGGTTCATATATAACATGTTTACATCGAATATCAGTTCCCGACACTTTCCGCATTAAATTCTGTAGGAAGATTTAAGTTCCTATAAAAGTTTCTTAGGTTTTGGCTCGTAGGAAACCTACTTATGTCAAACTTCATATCTACACTCGTACTTTAAAGGCAGTAATGAGCATTAAAGTAATTACCTGGGTAGGGTCAATTATGCTCGTAAGAAACTTACTTATGTCAAATTTCATTGCTATACTCGAATTTTTAAGCCAGTAATGAGCGTTAAAGTCGGTTTTTGAAGGGGACCTTATATGGGGGGTAGGGTCAATTATGGACCGATCCTCAAAAAATTTGGATCATATGAAACCATTTTCAATATCTTATCGATAGAGAATATTTGTGGAAAATTTCAACCCTCTAGCTCATTTCATACGGACTCTATCGTGCTTTCAACAGACATCTTTTTTGATGGTGGGTATAAAAACAACATATGAGTTGAAAACCTTGTAAAACTGCTCTAATACAGGATAATTTGATGACAATAGAATTCGAAAAATTCCAAAAAAATACTCCTCAGGGGTAATTATTATTATAAAGTTCGTAATTAGTACTCCTATGGTAAGTCACATGGAAAATGAAACTGGTCTTGGCTGTAGTCACCCTGCGAGAAAATCTCTTAGTTTTAGAAAGAATCGTTCTACTCGTCTACTATTTGCCAAAGATAACATAAACTGGTCGAATCAATATGAAATACTGTTTTTTTTTTTTTTTTTTGGACGTGTCCCAATTCAATTTTAGAGGACATTTGTAAGGCGGCCAAAAGGGAAATTTACTGGACCCAAAGAATATTATGTTCAGCAGTGGCAAAATTATGGTATAGAACTATTTTTCAGGGCAAGGTATTGGTGGAATTCAATTACAAAATGATACTATGTGTGGTAAAAGATAGAGATCCATTTAAAAAAACAAAGTATTCCTCCGCTGTGGAAACTAGGGCCCTAAAAGCCAACTTTTGAGTTGTAATCGAGTGGTTAGACTCGAAAGTGATACCTATATTGAAGTGGCCTGCCTATTCACTAGATCTCAACCTCATAAAAAATCTATGGGAAACAGTAGTTAGAAGATATGAATAGAAAAATCAGGTGTAATGGAAGGACGATTTTTAGGATGCGGTTATAAGCAATTAGCTAAATTATTCAAACAAATTTTTTTACTCAATTATTGTTCCAATGTAAAAAGTAAAGGATACCCAACTATATTCTGAGTTACTGACAAGTTCTGACCGTTTTTGTTACGATAACACCAAAGTTTCCATTGTTTTGTCAGTAATAGAAAACCAAATACTTTAATCTTGTTTTATTTTTTCAAAATTTAATTATTTTCATAGATTTTTATTAAGTTTATAAGGATATAAAAAAAGAAATACTAAAAAAATTAAATTTTTTTAATAAATTTTTCGGTTTTTTTGTGATTATATAGAAAAAGTTTCCATTGTTGTGTCGCCCAAAACCGGTAATTTTTCAAAATTTATGACACGATATCTCGAAAACCCGATGTGATAAACCCTAGTGAATTCACCAAATTCTATGAGGATCGAACCATATTTGACTCTAGTCGTTATATAAATCCTCCTTCAAAAATCAGCTTGACGTCAACAATTTCCTTGAATATATTGGCATGATTATTTATGAAAAATATTGCTCTATCACACTCTGTAGAGTTTGTCTAATCGTCATAGATTTAATATCGATTTTGTCATAAAATAAAATTAATTCCGTGAGAATTTTAATTTTAAATTACTGATTATGTTCAGCTCCAACAAGATTCCCAAGATTTTATATAATATAAAACAAAAAATATTCAATTTTATTTTATTTATACTTACTTTTTTAAGTTTTTGACTTCTCGATTATTTTATTTTGGTTCAACTTTGAGAAAGGAATCAAAATTATGGAGGTATCTAAATATACAATTTTGCACTCACAGCTCTCTTCTTTTTTATAAAACATCCATTGTTTTGATAGCAAATAGATACATTTTATGTTGTTGTAAATGGCAATACTACAAAATTGAAACTAGAACTTAAAAACAGTAGATTTAATTTAACATAAATTAATCACATTTATTAGGAGCTTATTCTTAACTTTAAACTGGTTCTTAATTTAAAAACAAAAAATTTACAATGACTTTTTTTAAATTTAAAGCCGATGCTTCGTCGGATAACATCCGATTTATCTCAATCTATACACCTTAAAATTCGAAAACAGTAAAAAATCTGTAATACAAATTAATAATAATAAATTTATCCAAGAAAGTTTATTAAAAATCCAATTTAAAAACTTCACAAAAGCTGTAGTTTTTATTCGTATATTTTTGTCCATGTGCAGTAATATTTTTTAGCTTATTTTGCTTTTTACAGAAAAATTCATTCATATTATTAAGGATAATTCAACAAACGACTTTATTAAATGTTCGCCTTTGCAGATTTATACCGAATGTCAAATAACTTTGACCTGCACTCCTTAAAATTAAAAAGAAGAAAAAACCTTATATACTTATGTACATCATATTTGAATGGCACATTTACATTTAGTGAGGTTTTAATATTTTTAAGGAAAGTAATCATAATATATAAATCTAATTATATAATTATATACCAAAAAAAAAAAAAAAGAAAAATTAAAAATTATGTGTGAAAAATTATATGTGCATACTAAATATATATATTCATCGAAATTTATTTAACAAATTTATTTTTCAATATTTTGTCATAATTGTGCATTATTTCAATCAATTTGTCAATGGATAGTTTCTTTTTTTAGGTTCAGATGTTTGTCGTGATTCCAGAAAATTCGTACTAGTATTTTGGAAATTTAGAAACGTTTGAGTTTACTAAGATAGAGATAAATATGAATGTATGTATGTAGTATAATGCAAAAACATCCTTAACAAAACAGGAAAATATTAAAAACGAGAGTGCTATATTCGGCTGTGCCGAATCTTAAATACCATTCAACATATTGTTTTAATTTATTTAAATTTTTTCTAAATTTTAAAATGTTTTCTTTTTGAAAATTTTAAATCTTTTTTAATAAAAATATTTTAATTTTTTAAAAGTTTGTTCTATTATTTTTATTTTTTTTAATTTAAATTTTCTCAAACAAGCGATATAAAAAAAGATTTATTTTTGTTAGCAATTGTTTTTTGTTAGCTAAAACTATACAAAAATTTAGTGGGTATCATGGGGAGCATGACCACATGCTGGACATTCGTTAGGGACGGCACGGTCTATGCGTTACTAGTAGACATTACGCCTGTAACTCCATCCGGATATTAGTTGTCTGGTCTGCAGCTTATGTCCCTAAAATCTACGAACTGGAAACCACTCAGATAATTTTCGTTTTGTTAGGCATTGTGGATAGTAGAATGTCTTCGAAGAGTGTGGCATGCCTGACACTGTCGAAGGCTTTTGGCAGATAAAGTGCAACTCGAACGTCCATTTACAGGGCCTCGGCTAATTTAAGCCTTGTGGAATCTGAGAGGCAATGACGGTAAATGCTGTGGTGGTGCTGTGCATTTTGCGGAAACCATGCTGGCATCAAATCAATTTCTTTCTTAAAAATTTAAAGAAAAATTCTGAAATGTGGGAACAACCACAACTGTTTCATTTAAATTGGCGAAATGAACTGAGCTTTCAGCTCTTTGTTTTCCCCTTAAAAATGACAAACATCTATAAATGCGACACGCGCTCATATTCTATTTCATTAACCTTTATTCTAAATACTTCATCTTCCAAAAGTTCCCGTATTTGGGGCCCTACCTTTGTAGGGCCTCTTTGTTAGGACTTCTTGCTAATTTTGGTACTTATAGTGAAGATTTCCTTGACGATACGTATTTAGGAGGCTTATTAAATCATATTTTTGAAACCCACAAATTTTCTTGCAAATAAATTAAAAAAAAAAAAAATAATACTTTTGTCATTTTATAACCATTTTTTGGTCGATCATTCATGGACTAAATATGACCTTCATTTGACAGTATTGAACAAATATCTCATAAGATTCATAAATATTATCCAAATGTTAGAAAAAAGTTGAAAATTTCACAATTTTTTCAAAGTTTTTGAACTTTAAACTCTTATAACTGTCAGATGGTCTTAAAAATTTGTAGTATTATAATATCTAATATTGTAAGTAAAATACTATTAAAAGTTTATTAAAAAAGTATTATTTGAGATTTGAATTCTCTACCGCAAGGGTTAAGTAAAATAGTGAATTACTCGAAATTATGACATGATAGGAAGAAATCGAAAGCAGGCGTAGATTCAGTGTGGCTGTAGGGAATATGGTAACCAGTAATGAGTGAAAAGAAATTTGTATTAGTATTAACATTTTTTTATATTAGTATTTACAAGATATACTCGTAATAGTGTTAGTAACTTTTAGTAACGGTTCTTATTTTTGTCAGTCGGTTCGGTACATGATCAAATTTAATTTCATGAACAAGTCATTCTGTGCCAGGACATCAAGCAAAGACTATGTAAGTAAAAGTACCTCTGTTTAATTTAATTTGTAATAATTATATAACTTAATGTTAACTTTAGAGAATAAACCACACACATAATATCATCAACATCTCATTACACATTAGACAAGTCTCGCGTTTTATTTGTGATTAATTTATTCTGGCTTACGGCACAGGATCTGGTATTGTGGCAGTCAGCCACAAATTATTTATTCTATACTTGGTGTAGACAGCCATTAGTGAAGGTCATCACTACAGCCAAATAAATGACCAATAATACAACTCCAAGAAGAACTAGTGAAAGAAGAAATAAAGGAGTTCCACCAGTCAAGTTTGGATCGTTTGATGTTGATCGCACGCCTCCGACGCAACAAAACCAAACTGCAGGGCAAACTGGAGAATATTTGCCGGAACTTCAGCAGAGCCACAACAGAGTTGCAATATAGATGTGAATATTTTTTGTCACGTGAGTTCGGTAAGAAAATGGATGAGATGCGTAATGAATTTAACAGGCAACTACAGGCCATGCAAGCTTTAATGATATCAAACAATGACCGTGTGCAAAGTAATATACAAGAAATAAGAAAGAAATGATACCTGCCTCCACGCAATATTCTGCAGCCACACAAATGCCTTCAATTAACGCCATGCCGCCATGCCTCTTGTCAATGCTTACAAATTCTTCCAACGTCTGCTATTTTAGAAACTTTAGAGCAGAACTACGGGAGACCGGAGCAACATAAAAACAGTCAGATCGAGAAAGTTCGCACAATTTTACCCGTCGCAGAAGGTGACTTAGAAGGGCTAATTGTTTTTGCGAATAAAATTACTAACATGTCGACGTTTCTTCAAAATGCCAAAGGTGTACACAATTTATCAAACTCAATGCTTCTAAATGAACTAGTTGCGAAATTGCCAATATGCCGACAAATCGCAATGGGCCGAAGCATGTCTAAGTTTTAGTGATGCACCTACAATCGTAAAGTTTAGTCAGTGGCTAAATGCACTACGAAAAATCGCCAGTACTGTTACTGATTCAATGTCAAATATGAGTTTATGTTTGAATACTGTCAGAAAGCAACAACCATCTGGAGGACGTAGGCGCGTAAAGGTAAGTGTTTCCTTAAAAACCTGTGGTGTATGTGAACATCAGTGTGCCTCATTGGATCAATGTGAATCATTCCTAAAATTTCCATGTGACGTTCGTTGGAAAAAAGTAAAAGAAATGAAAGAATGTTTTTCTCGTTTAAAGAAGGGTCACAGAGCAGCTTCGTTGTATATATTTGGTATACGACCCTCATAGTCACGACAGCAGCAAGCTACGTCATGCCTTTCATGTGAGAACAGTAGAAGAATGTGGTCATTTAGAGAAACTGTTAACGAAATATTTTGGCATGGAGACATTTGGAATCAAACCAAACACAAAATTGGAACGTCAAAGGAAGACTCTAGAGCTATAGATATTTTGAATACGTCAACAGTAAAGGTTGGTGATCGTTTTGTTACCCCACTTCTGTGGAAGGAAATTTTTTGTGGTTTTTCCGATAGCACTGATATGGCTTACAGGCGCCTTCAGAGCGTAAAAAGAAAAATGTAACGTGACCCTGAATATGCCCAATAGTACAACGAGAAAATTGATGCATATATTGCCAAAGGATATGCACGCCGCTTGAGTTCAAATGAAAAAGAAAGCATATCATTAAAATCATTTTATTTGTCGCACTTTGCTGTACACAAAATACCAACGCAAAAAATTAAGAGGTGGATTATCCCAGAGCCGTTAAAGGCATTGTAGAATGACATTATGTTGATGAATACGTCGATTGTTTTGATACGGAAGAGGAATCGCCAAAAGTTGTCAAAGAAGTTATTAAAATACACAAAAACGCAGGATTTCATTTGAGAAATATTTTATCTAACTCTGATTACGTAAATGAGCAATGTGTCGGTTAAACTGGAAGGCGATGTCGATCGTGTTCTTGGTATGAATTGGGTTACAAAACAAGATAATTTTACCTTCAGTTTAAAGCTTCATCGTGTTCCACAATACATTTCAAATATGGAAAGAGTTCCCACGAAGTGTGAATTGTTAAGCCTTACTATGTCTGTGTTTGACCCTTTTGGATTCTTGGGAAATTTTATGATCTCAGCAAAATTAGTCATGCAGTCAACATGGAAATTGGGATTAAAATGGGATCAAGAGCTACCAAAAAATATATACTAACGATGGAAAATGTGGTTACAAGAATTACCCAAAGTACAACAATTTCAAGTGCCTCGTTGCTATATGAGTACGTTTATGACAGCAGAAATACAATTGCATTTATTTGGCGATGCAAGTGAGGAAGCCTTATCGGTGATAGCGTATTGGAGAGCAGAGATTGAAGGTAAGGTTCACTTACAGTGTGAGACAAAAATGTGTAAATGATGGCCAAACTTTCGGTCATATTTATTAAACTAAAAACGATATTTAAAAAAGTTTTAAGTTTTTTTAAAACTGTGTTTATTGAAGATATTTTTAAACTAAAATAAATTAAAATCCACTTAATTATACTTCAGAAAAATAAAAAAAATAAATTTACACATACAGTGAATCAATTAAGTAATTTGCCTTTGTAAAATTTTATAAATTTTAAGAAAAAACTTTATCTGAACAATTATTTTTAGCAAAATAAAGCAATTTGTTTGTTGTACTTTTTAAAGAATATCTTATATTTTAATTTTCTACCATAAAAAGCAAAATCGTGATATTAATTAACGAGATTTTTGATAAAATGTGAACGTATTGTTAATTTTTAAGGTCAATAAAGTATTTAGCTTTTTTAGGTTTTTGTTCATTTTTTTAATATTGCTGCATTATTTTATAAAATTTAATATTTTTATTACTCCTATGTATTAGAATAACATTTTTTAGATATTTTAGTAGTGCAACGACTAAGTTTGGACATTTCTTAACCGATTTAATATCCTATATACCTATAAGAATTTTTCAATATTTGACTTAACATGAAATCTATCGTTTCTTTGATTTTATTTCGAAAATAATAAGTAATTTTGAATTGGATACATGATATATTAGGAAATCAATGGATTTGGACCTAGAAAAAAATTTCAGTGGGGTATAAATCTATAGATTATAACAAAAATAATCTGGGTTTTTGGTCATTTTGTATTGATAAACAAAAACTACATTACGGAAACCCCATCTATTTGGGGATTTGTGTGTTTTTCATTTAGAATTGTATAATATTGATTCTTTTTCAATAAAGCTAACACTAAGTACCATCCTAGCCAATCTAAGTATGGGGATATCACCGTATACCACTATAGAACTATTACATGTTAGAATCTTGATATTCTACCTCATATTTTGAATGCATTATTTTATGAATAAAATACAGTAGGCGTAGTTGGATTTGGATAGTTATTCTTGATTTGGGTTCTTACTATATATAAGTGTATGTATTAGCTGAAAAATATTGCTTTTGTGGATCTTAGGTGATGAGAACCGCCTCTATTTGTAAATATCTAAATTAAGTATTTTTCCCGTACCACACGATAGTTCACTTTATACTGTTTCCAAGCAACCTAAGGTCTGTTTAGAGGTCTAAATTAAAACATAGTGTTCTTTTAAGTTCGTATATGGACTTTGGAGAAGAAAAATGAAGAATTCAATGGTTTTTGCTTGGATACAAGTCTCTCTCCTTTGGCAGTTAAAGATTTTGAATTTTTTTTTTATAATTCTTTGTGTTATTTCATCAATTTCTATATTTTATATTTTTTAATGATTGATTAAACATCTCATAATTGAATTTCATTGATTTATACTTGTCCTAAAAATCTAAACTAATTTTTTATATTGGAATTGCCTCATTATTTCCCTTTAAATATTTTTGACGCAAATAACTACAGTTTCACACAATAAGGATGTGATTTTTGAAAATTACAATTGAAAAATACTTAACACGTGTCCTTTTAACAATAAAACAATAAATTCCAAAAAGCAATTAAAAAATAATTTGAAACCCCGAACGAAATTAACTGGAAATTTCAATATGCAAAATACTTTATTGACGTGCAAATTCTGATGAAAAATAATGAAATGCAACAACAAATGCACCAAAATTTTTATTTTAATATTTTTATACCCACCATCAAAAAAGATGGGGGGTATATTGATTTTGTCATTCCGTTTGTAACACATAGAAATATTGGTCATAGACCCACAAAAGTATATATATTATGGGTCCTCATTAAATTCTAAGACGATCTAGCCATGTCTGTCCGTCTGTCCGTCTGTCTGTCTGTTGAAAGCACGATAGAGTCCGAATGGAAAGAGCTAGAGGGTTGAAATTTCACATAAATATTTCTTATAGGTAAGGTCTGTTTGGTATTGAAAATGGGCAATATCGGTCCACGTTTTCGGATAGCCCCCATACAAGTGGCCCCTCGAAAAGCAGCTTTAACAGCCATAACTTGTTTAAAAATACGAATATAGCGATGAAATTCGATATCAGTAAGTTTCTTATGATCCAAAATCAATATGCGAAATTTTATGAGGATCGGTCCATAATTGACCCTACCCCCATATAAGGTCCCCTTCAGAAAATGACTTTAACGCTCATTACTGGCTTAAAAATACTAGTATATAGATGAAATTCGACATAAGTAAGTTTCATACGAGTAAAAATCTATCGAAAATATTTTATGAGGATCGGTCCATGATTGACCCTACCCGCCATATAAGGTCCCCTTCAGAAAAAGACTGCAACGCTCATTAATGGTTTAAAAATACGAGTGTAGCGATGAAATTCGACACAAATAAGTTTAATACGAACCAAATTCTACCTACTAAATTTTATGAGGATCGACCCATAATTGACCCTACCCGCCTATATATGGTCCCCTTCAGAAAATTACTTTAACGCTTATAACTGGCCTAAATATACGAGTATATAGATGAAATTCGACATAAGTAAGTTTCATTCGAGTCAAACGAGGTTTGATGATGGGTATATAAGATTCGGCATAGCCGAATATAACACTCTTACTTGTTTTTCTTGGTTTTCCCATTCTACATAATCTCTATTTTCAATTGGAAAACATAAATTTATTTTTTACCAGTTTTTTTTAATTTTATTTATGAACAAAAAACAAAATTCTCTTAAAAAAAGGTAGGCAAAAAACTTAGTTGATTCACTGTATGTATGTATTTGCCGCGTAGTACTAAATGAATATTTTTATTATAAATTAACATTTTCTAGTGCAAAATTTAGTAGTTCTACCTTAATTCTGGGGACATTATCCAGTTGCATCATAGTATTTTCAACGTTTCGACCCCAATCAAATTTCGACATTCATGATTCCATACATTTTATGCTATCCATCAATTCTATCCATGCTAGAGAAAGGGCTATGAAGCCTCTTTTCACAGAAAACGCATAGCTGTTCTATTAGATTTTTCAAAAAAGTGGTAAAATTTTATAGCTATATTGGCTCCTACAGTCGCCAGGGTTAAACCCGATAGATAATTTATGGTAAAATAGGGTTTACAACATGTAAAAACACAACTGACCTCTGAGAGAGCTGCCATGAAATATGGATGTTCATAACACAAGACAAGTGTGACAAACTTTCAGAGTTGAAACTGTCGTGAACCCAAACAGAATATACAAAATACTAAAAATTTTGCACTAGAGAATGTTACTTTATAATAAAAATGTTCCTTTAGTACTACGCGCCTAATATGTGTAAATGAGTTAAATTTATTTTCTTACTTTTCTGAAGAATAATTAAGTGGATTTTTTATTTATTTTAGTTCAAAAATATCTTCTATCAATACCCTTTTAGAAACATAAAACTTTTTTTAATATCCTTTTTAGTTTAAATATTAGACCAAAAGATTAAATATTTTACCATCATTTACACATTATTGTCTCGCACTGTATCTTTTGTTTGTGCAAAAACTAGTTGTGCCCCCACACGTTATCATACGATTCTGAAACTTGAACTACAAGCCGCAACAATGGCAGTGCGTTTAAATAACACCATCGTCAAGTGTCACGATAATAAAGTAAACAATTTTTTCTTTTGGAGCGATTCTACAACAACCATAAGATGATCACCTCGAATCATACAAAATATAAATAATACGTGGCAAATCGGGTAGCGGAAATCATTGAAAACAGCAACATTGCAGAATGGCGTTAGTGCCCTGGAGATTTAAACCCGGCTGATGATGGTACAAGAGCAAAATTTCCTCCGCTATATGACCCTGAAGCTAGATGGATAACTGGTCCTTCTTTTTTGCTAAAACCCAAGGCCAGTCGAAGCCAAAATGAATAAGATGGTTGACTCTTGTTCAGATGAGTTGAAAGCCAAACGGAAACTTTTCCTGGTCACACACTATGGAAAACATTATTATCCGTCGTTTTTGGATACCTTCAATTTGTGAGCTCCTTATAAGTGTGGAATCAAAATGCCAGCTTTGTAAACTACGAAAAGCCAATCCCTATCAGCCTCAAATGGGCACTTTGCCAGTCGACAGAACAACTGCATTTGTCCGGCCTTTTTCATATACAGGTGTCAATTTTTCCGATCCTTTAACAGTTACCATTCGTAGAAGACAGGAAAGACGTTGGGTGGCTTTATTCACGTGTCTTAACGCCCGTGCCGTTCACCTTCAGCTTGCAACCGATATGTCGAGTGACGCTTTTATTTTGTGTTTGCGAAATTTTATGAATAGGCGTGGAGTTCCCGTGCAGATATGCAGCGATAATGGTACCAATTTTGTGGGTATAGTCAAAGAGCTTGGAAGAGCCAAAGATTTTCTTGATCACGATCGCATTACAGCTGATCTGGCTCCACTCGGTGTCAAATGGATATTCAACACACCCGCCAACCCCAGTGATGGTGGCGCTTGGGAGCGCCTTGTCCAATCTATAAAGAAGGCTCTTTATATCATGTTAAAAGAAAGTGCTCCGCGTATCGATATATTGTGGTGTTTGCTTCTCGAAGCTGAAAATATTGTGAACTCGCGCCCACTAACCCACTTGCCAGTATCACCTGATGAGCCGGAGCCCATTACGCCCAACCATTTCTTGCTTGGCTGCACAAATTCTACACAAACTCCAGCAATATGAACCAAAACTTAATTGTTTGTGCAAACAGTGGCGTGTCGTACGTTATTTGAATTTAACGTATTGTTGCTTAGTAGCGCCACATAGTTGTCAATTGTAGTACTAAGTAGATATCTCAACTGTTGAAGGCAACCCTACCCATTTATAATTATAACTAGCTTTTTGTAATTTTATAATAAGTTGTTCACTTCACTTTTTACTTATGAAATGAAGAATTTTGATATATTAAAATAAACATTCCCAGTATACAGTGCCGGAAAAAAAATAGAAAAAATAATTTTTTTTAGTGGAAAATCTGCCAAACTATACGGTAGATGAAACCTCTTTTTGTATACTTTATTCCCGGGATCGGCAGACATATACTACCACATTTTTCACTTGTATAAGTGTAAAAGCGAAAAAAAAAACAAGAAATGGGAAATTGTTGTACTCTCATCTTCACAACAAGGCATGCTTGGAAAACTGAAATTTAGAACTGACTGACTGATTCATCATCGCACAGCCCAAACGGCTGAACCAAGAATCATGATATTTTGACAGTAGATGTGTTTTTGGTTATAAAGATCCACTAAGGAGAGATTTTTGGAAAATTGTACATTTAGGAGTAAAAAAGGGAAAAAACGGGTAAAACAGGTTTTCCTAATTATATATATTTTTTTTCATTTTAGTTATTATTTATTGAATCTTTCTTACATAGAAATTTACAATAAATATTGAAATCTTAACCTAAACTATAACTAACGTCGCACAGTGGTATAGGAAAAAAAAAGAGGGAAATAATTTGGTAACTTCTAAACGGTTAGTCCGATTTTAATGAAATTTGGTATGCACAAAGAGGAGGTGTTGTCGAGTTTAGGTTTTTGGACCTTATAGGCCAACCAGGGGCCCGGCGGGGGGTCCTCAAATTAGCAGACCTCGGCTATGTTAAATTTTTAAAACGATCCTATTTCTTCATTTGACTTCCGATTTAAAAAAAATTTCGTATATAGAATCTCCTCATCAAGCATTATAAAAAATGTCGTCGTAGCAGTAAATTATCTCTTATAGTTTAGGAGATATTCGCATTTGAAAATTAAAATTTTAAAAATTTTTACCGTCCTTACTTTAGTTTTTTTGATAATAGCGGGTCCAAATATTCCCGATTTTCGCCATTTTTTTTTATTCGCTTAACAACAAGTTTATATATCAAGCAGTGAAAGAATTATGTAAAAATCATGACTGAGTCCAAAGTTATAGGCATTTTAATTTAAAAAATTAAAAAAAGGCGATTTTTTGTCATTTTTTTGGGAAAAAAGTATCTTTTTCTTTTTAAGTTATCTAAAAAGTTTCTAAGAAGATGTATATAGAATTTATACTTTTTGGAAAGCTGACTTTACATAAAATACGATAAATGAAACAAAACCTAAAAATTTTTGATACCGAGGGGACCAGGTCCATCCAAAAAAACCCTATTTTTTATGGAAAATTCAATTTTGAGCAAAAATTCTCAAATCGCATAGTCGATATCAAATTATAGTGACCTGTTTTATATGACCCAATATGTTCTTAATCATTTTGTAACGGGTTTCGATAACCCCGCCCCTGGTATGGATATAATAGGCAAAAAACCCCATTTTTGGGATTTTTTAAAACTTTTTTGGGAATTCCGGGATTTCTAATAAGAAAATTCAAAATTTTTATTTAATTTTGGATTTTGAGTAAAAAAATCTACCAAACTGTAAAATTTCATCAAAAAATATTCATAAATAAAATTTTTATTGCAATTTGAAAAATTTGTATTTTCGCAAAAACTGAATAAAAAACATTTTTTATTTTTTTTTTTTTAAAGTATTCCGCGAATTTTTTAATTTTCAAAATTTATATACAGTTTTGAAAAATAGACAAAATTACCTTTCCATTGATATATAACATGCCTACCTAATGTTTTTTAAGTGACAAATTATTTATATGTTGTTAAGCGAATAAAAAAAATGGCGAAAATCGGGAATATTTGGACCCGCTATTATCAAAAAAACTAAAGTAAGGACGGTAAAAATTTTAAAATTTTAATTTTCAAATGCGAATATCTCCTAAACTATAAGAGATAATTTACTGCTACGACGACATTTTTTATAATGCTTGATGAGGAGATTCTATATACGAAATTTTTTTTAAATCGGAACTCAAATGAAGAAACAGGATCGTTTTAAAAATTTAACATAGCCGAGGTCTGCTAATTTGAGGACCCCCCGCCGAGCCCCTGGTTGGCCTATAAGGTCCAAATTCAAAACCTAAACTCGACAACACCTCCTCTTTGTGCATACCAAATTTCATTAAAATCGGATTGACCGTTTAGCAGTTACCGAATTATTTCCCTCTTTTTTTTTCCTATACCACTGTGCGTCGTTATTGCCACTGCAATTTCAACAAAAGTTCTCGATAATTTGATTATCTGGCAACATCCAATGTTTCCGTTCTTCTCAGTCGTCTATGACCCTCAAATGACAGCAACTCCCTGGCAAGGGGATTTGGGTGATCCATTAGTTTCGACAGGTAGGTTAAACAAGAGAGTTTGATCTCCTCGCGTATTATTGCGAATGTACCACGGGGCACCTGTTATTGACCTTAACAGTGCTGACTGCTTTCTTTGTAATTTTTCAACATTAGATGAGGAGGCTGTTCCCCACAGTTGAATGCCGTATAGCCATATCGGTTTTATAACTGTTTTGTACAAAAGCACATTGTACTCCAAGTCTAGAGCAGACCGTGGTCCAATTAGGCAGTACAATTGAGCTGACTTTAATTTTATTTGTGTAACCTTGGCTTCAATGTGGTGAGTCCATGTTAAGCGGCGATCAAGGTGGATACCAAGATATCTCACATGGCTTTGTTCAGGAATTTTTATATTGTTTATCTGCACGGGAGGACAATTTTCCCTTCTTAAAGTAAATGTAACGTGAGTACATTTTGTAGCATTGACTTTTATTTTTCATTTGTCCAGCCATTTTTCCAATTCGCCGATGTGAAACTGGAGTTGTTCAGAAGCTATTGAAGGGTTTGCATGCATGCTTACAAAAGCGGTATCATCCGCAAATGTAGATGTGTGAGTCAGTGCGCTCGTTGGCATATCTGCAGTATATAAAATATATAGGAGCGGACCTAGAATACTCCCCTGGGGTACTCCAGCAGATATTTTTCGACAGATCTTTAGATCTGATTTGAAAAGATCTTTCATATATGTAATTTTTAAGCAGTTTGTGAACATTCGCAGGTAGTAATGTGATAATTTTGTGTATTAGTCCATCGTGCCAGACTTTATCAAAAGCTTGAGAAATATCTATGAATAATGCAGAGCAATATTGCTTGCTCTCGAAGGCCTTCCGAATAAGAGTTGTTATTCGATGTACCTGTTCGATAGTGCTGTGCTTTCTTCTGAAACCAAACTGATGGCCAGGAATAATGCAATTATCGTTAAAGTGTACTAAAAGGCTTTTAGTACACTTTAACGATAATTGCATTATTCCTGGCCATCAGTTTGGTTTCAGAAGAAAGCACAGCAATAACTTTTCAAAAAGTTTTGAGAATAAAGACAACAGGCTAATGGGACGGTATGATGTCACTTGAGTGACATCTTTCCCCGGTTTTGGTATCATAACAATCTCGGATACTTTCCATGAGTTAGGGAAGTATCCAATACGTAGCATCGAGTTAAAGATGAACAAAATAATTCTCAGTGCTGAATTGGGCAGGTTACTTATCATCGTGGTAGTAATTTTATCTATACCAGGTGATTTTCCTGCCTTTAGACCTTTGATTGTCATCTTTACGGTAGAGAACCGGAATTTTATTGGGTGTGGAACCACATTATTTATAATGTTAGCACTAATAGAAGAATCTGTATCATTTTGAGTAAACACATTCTCCAAGTGATTGGCGAATGCTTCAATTTTTTCTGACGTATTTCTTGCCCATTGACCATTCTGGAGGCGTATAGGTGACTCATATGCAATAGGGCACTGCATATTTTTAACAGCTTTCCAGAGACTATATTCTGTTTTCTTAGTAGGGTCTAAGTTTTTGAGATAATTTCTCGGATTAGATTCCTTATTATCCTTTAAAGCGATGTGAAGTCTTCTTTGGCACTGATTAAGTTTAACCTTTATGTTTGGAGATCGTGATTGTTGCCATTGACGTCTGAGTGTTCTCTTTTCTTTAATAAGAGACTCAATGTTCCTAGGACATTTCGATTTTTTGAAGTCTCCCAAGGTGACTGGGGGTGTAGACACTTTAACAGCATCTTGTAAGATATCCGTAAATATATCGACAGCGAATTGTATTTCATGGTCATTCTTCAATGAAATGTTTTGTGGCAGGTGTGAGCTAACATACATTTTATACTTTAACCAGTTCGTTTTCTTGTTAGGGAAACAAGAACAATAGTTTTCCAATTTATTTGGGGTTTCTAATAACGTTAAAATTGTAGGCGAGTGGTCTGACGAGAGGTCCAATGAAGGGATCACTGAAATAAATTCTCGTTTTATATTTTTGATTACAGCAAAGTCAATTAGATCGGGAATCTTATTGAGGTCTGTAGGCCAATAGGTAGGTTGGCCACTAGATATGGCATCTAGTCTGTTGTACGATATTGCTTCTAGCAATTGTCTGCCTTTGGGAGTAATGAGGCGAGAGCCCCAAAATGTATGTTTTGCATTATAATCACCAGCTGCTATGAATCTTGGGCCAAGAGTTTTAAAGTATTCGAGAAACTGCTCTCGATTAACATTATACCTAGGAGGACAATATATTGAAGATATTGTAACTCGACTATCAGGTATATTTATAGAGGTGGCCTGGATATGGTCCTTTTTGTATTCTGGCATTGGGAAATGTCTAATATTTTTTCTCACTAAAATAGCTGTTCAACCACAGGCTCTGCCACTTGGATGTTTTGTATCGTAAGTGTAGTATCCATTAATTCTGAAACAATTCTTTAGGGTAAAGTGTGTTTCAGAGACGAGTAGTACGTCAATTTCTTGAAGTAGCAGGAATTGTTCTACTTCATTCTTGTGTTGGCTAAGGCCGTTAGCATTCCAAAAACAAATTCTTAGAGAATTCATTTTTTATTTAGCAGGATCTGCATGAGCATGCTTTGATTCTGCATTAATTGTTGAAACATATTTTGCATATTTGCCGTGAAACTGTTCATGGTTTGAATTAGATTCTCAATAGAGCTTTGAGAATTTGTTTCGGCTGCAGGCACACCCTCTTTTAATGCATGTGCATATGAAAATAATGGGGCATTATTTTCATTGTTTGATTGCAAATTCTCATTATTCTTATTTGTAAGACTTCTATATTGGGCACTAGAAGTTTGATTTGCATTCATTTGGGTAACGGAACCCTCTTTTGTCGTATGGGCATACGATTTATTCTGATTGCTTTTATTTGTGATACTTCTATATTGAGCACTAGAAGTATTAGGAAGGCTTGGGAAGTTAGAAGCTTTATATTGAGCATATAAAGGTCTTCTGGCCTTATTTGATTGTTGGATGTGTAGATATACTGGACATCCGCGATAGTTAGCAGTGTGATTTTGACCACAGTTACTGCATTTTCTTTTATTGTTATCTGTTTTTGGGTAAGAACAATCTTGACTCTTATGGATGTCTCCGCATCTCACACAAACAGATGGTAATTTGCAGAAAGTTCTGGTGTGACCGAACTCTTGGCAATTTAGGCATTGAGGAGGACCTCTGCGCTTAATGGGTTCCTCTACAGTTATTTTGCGATTGAGAAGATATCTTAAACTGTATATTGGATGAGTATCACCCTTTTTTTTCAATTGTGAAGAGTTAAAAGTAATTTCCACTCTAAACATTGGTTGGGGAATTTTGTCCTTGTTAAATATATTGTGAATGGACTTCACTTCATAACCTTCAGACTCTAGCGCCTTTTTAATGTCATCAGTTGGTACAGAGCTGTCTACACCTTTGATAACTACTGTCAAACCCTTTGCACTTTTTAGTTGATACGTGTAATAATTTCTTTTCTCAGAATCAAAACTATCAACTATTGTTCTAAAAGACTTTTCTGAATAAGTCTGTATTTTTGTTTCCTGAATATTTCCTTTCCGTAGAGAGACTACATGGAAATTTTCTTTGCCTACAAGTTGGGACAACTTATTTACCAATAGATTGGTGGTAGGTTCGCGCAAATAGAGGGGAGGTGGCTTTTGGTCTTTTAAAGTCATGGATGGTACTTTTTCACTTTCTTGGTTATCAAGCAGTGCAAAACGATTTTGACTTACGGAATTTGTTTTCGCTTGTTTTGGATTTGGTTCCAATTTTGAAGTCCTAGGGCTGGACTTACGTTTTGCATAAGTGACATAACGGTCCATTCCCGTTTGGATCTTTTGCGTTTTATGCGAGCTCAATAAATTTGGAGTATTTTTTGGTATGGCACCAGTATTCTTTGACATTGGGCTTGAGTGACCCTCCTTATCATTAATGGTTTTCACAGTGTTAATATTGTTATTGGTACTATTTGTGATATTGTTCACATTAGCATTACTATTTACATCAACCATTGAATCAGTTGTTTGATTATCTATTTTTTCTTTTGCTTTGTCTTCCACACAATTGTCTTGTTTTGGCGCACTTGAGAGAGGAGATCTCTCGTTTGTTGTTGTTTTTGAATCTGTTGTTTGTTTATTTATTTTTTCTTTTGCGCTATTATCTACACAATTGTTCTGTTTTGGCGCACTTGAGAGAGGAGATCTCTCGTTTGTTGTTGTTCTTACACTTAAATAGTTTTTATGATTTTTTGGATCATAATTATTGTTGTTGCTTTTTATAAATTTTTTTTGCTTTTTTATAAATTGTTTTGTTAATAATTGCATTAACAAAAACGACAATTTATTTAATTTAAATGTATTTTTAATATTAAAAATAAATAAGTATGTATTTAATTAGCGTCCATTCGCTGTTACTTATCTTTTTTTATATTTTTATTAAGAATTTATATTCACAATGTTATTTTCCTGTGAGAGCGATTTAAAACACGTCTATCCACTATAGATGAATATATAGAACTAATTATATTACCTAATATTAGTGATACAAGAAAAATTTGAAATGCACATGTATCTACTCTTAAAATAAGCAAATGGGTGTCTGCTACTTTTTTGAAATTCGTACCCTTGGGTGTAAAAGGGAGAAAACTGTATTTTTTTTAGCACATTAAGAAAACTTTTTCGATTTATTGAAGTATTCCTATTAAATTACGGACTAACTCTGTAATATTTATTGAAACAAAATGTTTGCTATTTCACTGGGGAAAAAAGTACCAAAAAGGAGAAAAACGGAAAATTTAATTTTATTGAAACTCATTGAGCTAATTTTTATAAAATTTCAAAAAGTAGTTTATTTACTCACACAAAATAAGCTATTGGTATAATATATTGGAATTCGAGTACTAAGGCCTATACAGGACCAAATTCGAGTAAATTGTGTGGTACCTTTTTGAAAACACAATTTTTCTGGAACAAATGAATGCAGATTTCAATCGTTTGAGTTTTATCTGTGATATATAGATTTAAAAACGGAACATTTTGTAGACTTAATTCTCAAAAAAGTATATTTCTAAGCGAAAAGGAGAAAAACTGTACTATTTTTATTAACACTTTCCACTAAGGTAGAATTTATTCCACTTTTGTTACATTTTTTTTCTTCAAATGATACTCTATATGTTTTATAATATGAATTCAAAACACATGATTATTAAACATACACGGTCCTCATTGAATAAGATTATTTAAGAGAGAACTTTTTAGTACTTTTTATCTCATAAATGGTACTTTTTGAATTTTCTAAAATATTCAACCTATGAACATAAATCTTAACATACATGGTCTTGACTGAATAATATTCTGTAAGTGGGTACTCTTTGGTACTTTTCCATTCTTCAAATGGTACCTTTTGGATTCTCTATAATGGTTAACCGGAAAACATGACACACGGTCCTTATTAAATAGAAATATAAAATTTATGATTAAATGAAAATCTAAAAAATTTTCTGAAATCTAATCTACTGAAAGGGACTTTCGGTACTTTTTCATTCATCAAATTATATTTTTTGAATTGTCTATAATATTGAACAGAGAAACATAAAATTTATGATTAAATGAAAATCTATAAGAGGTATTTTATAATACTTTTTTTAAATAGTACTTTCGAAATTTTCTATAATGTGGAAGCTAAACGAATGAAACTAAAAATACAAGCTCCTTCCTGAATGCGAATTTATTCATGTAATATTGAAAGTAAACACTGAAACATTAAAAAAAATTTTAATCAATTATAATTTTCTATAAAAGTAAACAAAATTTTGTATGTATTTAATTTTGGTTAGGGTAGCGAAGCACCCAGGGTATGCTAGTATTAATCTAAAACAAAACTAATATTTTTTTAGTTTAAAAGTAGCAAATATTTTTTTGGGCTTATTTGCACATATTTATTTTAAATATTGAAATAGAAATATGAGCTTTTTAATTATGTTTTTAATATAATATATCCCTATTAAGGAAAAGATTTAACATAATTCCATATATATTTTGGTAAATTATTGTAATTTGCTACTTAAGTTGTAAGAAAAAACTTTATAATTCTAAAAAAATTTATAATTCTAAAAACTTTTTAATATGTAGTGTAGATGCTAAAAGAGTACAACAATAATTAGAATTATCTATCCCTGCATTAATACATTTTCGTTCATTTTCATTGCAAAAGCAAGAAACGAGCGACAACACAACCTCCTTCAATGACAGCTCATATGAGACTGAATTGTGTTCTCTATGCGTGTGAGTAGTCTGTGTAAATTTAGTAACGGCCAAAATCAGTGTTGCCACTTTGGTCCAATTGGACCAAAATTGGTAGTTTCAAATCTCTGAAATGACTTTTGGTAGTTTGGTTGGTAGGTTTAAATTTTGGTCCAAATTTGGTAGGATGAGATAATTTTGATCTCATGCATATGAATTCATAAACATTTCTGACCTTGTTATGGCAAAGTAATAAGAATTTTAATAAATACGTCAATCTTAGGTTTATCCTTGTTAATTTTATATTGTTTGTTCTAAGAAAATATTAAGTTTCTATGTATTTCAACATTTCTGATTCGTGAATGTTATTAAGTTAGTTAGTTTGAAATGAGGATGTTATATAAAATCCGAAGGAATACTTGTAGGCCTGCATCGGTCCCGTTGTGCACTTCCTAACCAATGCCTCAGGTGGGAATCGAATGCACGACGTCAGGTCTGACTATAACATAAACCACTAACCTACTGGAGGCCACACTAATTCATTTTTTTCTAAGAAGCCAGATTCATGAATAAATATATAATTCGGTGGGTCTACTACCATACAAACGGAATCACAAAATTAATATACCCCAATCCTTTTTTGATGGGTATAAATATATTAGGGGTATATTGATTTTGTGATTTCGCTTGTAAGTATATAGTTTTTCTAGGTTCTTATTAGATTCTAAGACGATATAGCCATGTCCTCCCGTCTGTCTGTTGAAACAGTTTTTTAACAACCGAAATCTATGTCGATTGGTCCACGATTGATCCTATTACAGCCATATATCCCCTTTTACGGAAAATAATTTTATTATCAATAAATAGCAAATTAGTTAACCGTAGTATAATTTATCCATAAAGTCCTCAATTTATACGATAGATGCTGATGGTGGATATACATATATGATTCATCATAGCCGAATATAATACTATTACAATTTTCTCGGGAATGATTTTGGTACAAATTTTGTCGAAAACAGCAATTATGTATTTCATAACTATATAGTATTTGGAAATTTTGTCTAATTACGTAAAAGTAAACCATTGATTATTTAGAACAAATCATTGTATTATATTACATAATAGTTTTAAAAATAATGGAACTCTAAACAGAAGCAATTGTCCCTAAGGAAAAATTTGGTAGTTTTTGTAACGTTTTGGTAGTTTTTTGTCGGAACTTTGGTAAGAAAAATAAATTGTGAGTGGCAACGCTGGCCAAAATACACTGTGTATAGGAGTTGACGATCGTGGCTTCAATCTGTTATTCAGTTATTAAATTTTTTTTTGGATATAACTGAAATAGGCATTGGAAAAAAATAGAAACAAGTTATTATAATGCCTTGGGGTCATAACGTAATATTTCAAAAATATATTCTTGTCATTTATTTTGGGAAGTTTGAATAAGAAATGTATTTCTGAAAAAATAAATAGGCTTTTTGCTTCGATCTTTCTTGTTTAAGTTGGTTTTATAAGCAATTTATTGGGTCTATGGAACCTGACAGCTGAATCGATGGCCTCTCTTCCAATGTTTCTTAAATAACATGAACAAATAATAAAATAAATTGGTAAAAGTTTTAAAATTACCTATAAAACTATTTGTTGAAAAGATTTAGAGTCGAAAAAGTTTTGGACCCATTGGTAGATATCGAAAACTTACCGATTTTCAGAGTAAATTTTTGACCAATTTTACACCATTTAACATTTCAAACACTTTAGAACGAATAAAAATGGACTTAGCTATAAAGGTATTTTGATTAAAAGTTTAAAATATGCTAAAATAAGTTAAATTTAATGCAAAAAAGTCAAATAAGTATCGAAAATTACCAACAAAATTAACAAATCAAAATGTCGTACCGGACTTGACATTGGGAATTAATATCAATATAGAAAAATCTTGCAAACATATTGTTTTCATTATTTTTTATACAATTGGCTTATTAGACTTCTGAAAAATATAATCATATGAAAACTTTGTTAAGACATCAGCAACTAGTAGATTAGTGCTTATATAAGATAGTTTAATGCAGCACTTCTCTTGTATATGACTATAAAATAAATATGAAAATTTATCATTTTTGTATCACTTTGCTACTAAAAATTGCAGTCATATATATTCGTATTAATATAAAAATTGCAACTCGTGTTTGCAATTTCTAGTAGCAGGCAGACATAATTGCAGGCCAACACAAATATATTTTTGTGCTTTAGCAGCGCACACTCAAATTTGTTAAACTAATATGGCGAGTATTGATGTTATTTTTGTTTGCGTTTAGTTTTTCCTAGCAGCAATGTAACTTTATTTTGGTTTTGCTACTGCCAGTTGTAGTTTTATTTATTATTTTTTGGCAATATTGATGCTGCAATTTGTAAATAAACATATGTAGGTATGTATGTAAGTACACTGACAGTTTTATGACATTTCATGAGCTTAAATTCAGTATTACACTTCACATTTGTACGCATGTATGTATGTATGTATGCATATATGTATGTATGTATGTATGTATGTCGATAGTAATATGTATATTTATTATCATCCATATATCGATGATATTCGACCTATAATATCCTGTACTGATTGACATAATAATTATTAAAATACAGTTTAAATATTCTCATAGTTTCTGTATGATATAATACAGAAAATACTACCTTGATATTTGTTTGTTTTTTTCCTTAATGTATTACAAAATAATATTAACTACATTTCTTCAAAAAAAAATTATATAATAATCTTCCACATTTTTGAATAATTTGTAAAGTAAGCTCATTATTCAACGAAAAATATTTTAATTATGTGTGTTCGCCCTGTTTTATACAAGGTGATTATAAATTTATTAATTTCTACAACAAAAAATATTTAAAACTACAATTTTTTTATAAAATTGTCCATTGCCCAAAAATGTTTATTCATTAGAACAAAATAATAAAAACATCTAAAGAATGCTTTTAATTTGAGTTGTGTTTTATGGGGTAGCCATATTTTCAATGACATACATATTTATTTAATTTATATGGAGGTTCCAAGCCCCCTAATAAAAGTCTGTCCATTTTTTCCCAATGTCCATAATGAGGTTAAAGTTTTTCGTCAAAATAAGAAGATTCTGACTCTAATAGTTTCCGAGAAAAACGATGTCTGTATTTAATTTATATGGGAGGTGCCACTATGTATATTTTACAAACTATTTTTTATGTTGCGAAAAATAATTATCCTTAATTAAAGATTGTGGTAACACTGGTATAACTGTTTATTCATAAAATAAAATATAAAAAAAAAAACACAAACAAGAGATTAATGCTGTTCATTCGTGCTGCTAGAGATTGCAGTGTAACGTCGCAATTTTTCTAGTTAAACATAAAAACAGAACGGCAATATTTAGTAGCAATGTTATTTAAATCTGAAAAAGTTTAAATATTTTTAGTATGACGAGTGATAAAAATGTGTATTTTGCGGCAAATGCTGACTAATATATTAGTAAAAGTAAGCACTGGTTTAATGTCGCCATGGGTTAAAGTATCTTGAATAAAGCGATGACGTATATTAATTTTAATTTTGAGGTTCCACGTAAGTATCGAAAAAGATTTTTGACAGCAGACCAATGACGTGGTCCTGGAATGGCATTATAACTACTTAAGAAATCCTACAGTCTCTTGATACGGAATATTACACATTTTCTGAATGTCTTTAGTTGTTGTTGAGCAGTCATCTTTTGATATTTTTTCACTAGAGTTCATTGGCGTTGCAGCTGGTTTTGCATCTTTCATTCCAAATTTTTCTAGAATATTTTCTATATAAATTTCTTGATCAAGAGCAATAAAATCTTTCCCGCGAGTTATTCTCATTCCTAGTATTTGAGAGGCGGTACCGAGATCTTTCATATGAAATTTTTGCTTTAGATTGTTTTTTATATCTTTAAGCCAATTATTATCATTGTAGAATAACAGGAGATCGTCAGCTATTATTAAAATATTGTTGTCTTTAATTTTATAAAATAAGCACGAATCAAAAAGGTATCGCAGCAGTAATGCCAGGAGATATCTTTCAAAAAACCCTACGCTTATGAGAAAAAATCCCTTTTTTCCCTACATCCACTTTTTATTTTCCCTACATTTTTCCCTATACTACTTTTTCCATTTTTGCATGTTTATTTAACAAAAAATAATATTAAAATAAAAAGCTAAAAAATTAAGTCTTTTTTTAGTTGTTTTGGAATTTAATTTCTAAACTTTCCATTTTAAAGTTTTATTTTTTTACTTTCAATTTTACATCATACAAATCTTCCAACCCTGACCCAGTTAACAATTGCTGTATCATGATACGTCATTCGATGTAAAAAAATTATTTTGTGTGCTAATTACATTACCATATATCTTGGCTGCCCTTAAAAATAATATTTTCATATAATTATTAATGAATATAATTAAATAAAGCCTACTGTTATAAATTTTCAAAACTCTAAATTAAAAAAATTAATTAAAAATAAAAATTAACACGGACATCGCCAAATCGACTTCGCTATCTATAAGGAGTCATAATATATAACATAATCGATGATATTTTCCTTTTTTTAATAACTTTTAAACAAATCAAGGAATTTTAAAAATCCAAATTCAGATAGCTGGGGATAATTGTTACTCATTTTAATTGAAATTTAATTTGTATCTATCTAATATTCGTGAAAAAATCTATTGATTAACTAAAAACTATGAAATTGAAAAAATCTCTACAATTTCACAAAAGTACCAAATCTTTCCCTTTTTCCCTACATAACAAAATTTTGAAAAAAAATCCCTACAAAAAGGGAAAAATCCCTACACTTGGCAACACTGTATCGCAGGGAACTATGGCGTACAACTGGTGAATACGTCTCGTCATAGTACCCTTTTATAACTACACTGAAAAAAAATCCATGCCTAATATATACGAAAAATGTCGTACATTATACGAATCTTTCGTCGTAATAAAAACGAAATTATACGAAATATTTTAGTTTAATGTAAAATGATCTTGGAAAAATTAATTTACATACAGCCATAGTCGTATATATTTACACACACTAAAAAAATTAAGTAAGCTAGGATAAAATCAAAATTTTGCAGCCTTGTAAATAAAATTGGAAAAAAAAAAGATTTCTATCACAATCCATAGACTTTATAGATAATGATAGCTAAGAAATTTTATAAATAAATCTACCAATTAGTGGTTCAAATCGAAAAAGAAGTTCATACCATTAGTTTTCAAAATTATTTACTCATATTTATTTCCTTTCAAAATTATTTACACATCATTAAAAATAAGATAAAACAACAAAAAAGTAAGGTTTTTTTTTAATAACCAGATAAATTTCCATCCGCGTCTATAACAGCTTGTAGTCTATCTGGAATTGAATCAACTAATTTTCGCACAAAGTCAATTTCCAGGCTATTCCATATACATTTCACTTCTTCAATTGTTTCCTCTCGTTTACGGGCATTTTTCAATGTTCTCCTCCTTTTTATGGCTGCCCAGACATTCTCAATTATATTTAGGTCAGGACTCTGTGGTGGCCACGGAAGAACATCTTGTCCAACCCTATTTAAAAAGGTAGTTGGTAACCATGCTTTGTGGCATGGAGCATTATCATGCTGAAGAATCCAATTTTCACTAGCAAACAGTCTTCGTGCGGATGGAAACACATGGTCATTTAATATATCCAGGTATCTCGATTGGTTTAGTGTCTCTTTAATTTGTATTAGATCCCCATATCCATTATAAGAGACACATCCCCAAAACATTACCGAGCCACCACCAAATCTATTAAAAGGTTGCAATGCTTTTTGCCTTGATCCCTTTGAAAGATGCATATATGTTCTTCCAAATGAACCTTCAAATTGGAAAGAAGATTCGTCTGTCCATAATACATTTTGCCAAAACTCCTTTGGCTTATGGATATACTCCTTAGCAAACTCTAGACGTTTTATTTTGTTTTTGGGAGATATATCTATTATTTTTCGGACAACATAAGTCCTTATATCATAATTCTTTAATCTTCTTCGTATTGTACTGTCACTTATATGTTTTCCAATAATGTTTTCTGACTCCTCAGCAACTTTAATTGGACTTGCATCTGGATTTTCAGCGAATACTTTCACAATTGAACAATCTTCCTCTTTGTTTGCTCTCATTTTTCGACCACTTCTACTTCTATTTTGAAGACTTCCGTATGTATTTTTCTTTTTTACTAAATTATATACTGTTTTCCGACATATTCCATACTCTTTTTCTAATTCCAACGCCGATACACCCATTCTAAATTTGGTTACAATTTCAGTTCGCATCTCGAGGGGAATTTCCCTTATTTTCACCATTTTGAATGCTTTTTATAGACTTTTTTTAAGAACATTTGAATTTAACTAATAACAAAAACTGACTAGCAAAAACCATGACGTTTTTTCCAAGACTATAGAGGTTTTAGTCGCTTTTAAGGAATGTGTAAATACTTTTGAAAAAGAATAAATTTGTGTAAATATTTTTGAAAACTGAAGGTTAGGTCTACTTTTGCGAATTTAAGCAATAACTAGGACCTTTCTTCGTAATATTTTTTAACGAACGTGATCTACACCCTTTAAGGATTGTAGTAATGAACATTTTTTTCTTCAAATGTATCTTTAAAGTACCAAAATGTTGTTTTATTTCGAAGAATACTTAAATTTTCAGTGTGTGTAAATAGATACGACTATGGCTGTACATAAATTGAAAAAAGTGAATTTTGAATATATATGGTAAAATTTACAAAATATTAATTTATGCAAACATTTTTGTTCATTTTAAAATAATTTTTCTAATTTTAGTTAAAAATTATTCTCCACACGAATTTTTAATTTTTTTATGAAAATAGTTCGTGAATTATATTATACTTTTTCTTAAATTTTGTAAAAATGTAGTTTTATTTAATGATAATATAATATGTTTAATTTCGCTAAAATTTAAGAAGAAATATTACGAAAGGTTTTCATACTTTCGTAAAAATAGAAAAGGGTCTTATTAAATAATATTTCTTTTTATGCACGAAATTTTTGTAAATATTACGAAGAAAGAAGTTACGAATTTTTTTTCGTAAAGTTCAGTATGGATTATTTCCAGTGCAATCGCGCTTTATAGCGGTTTATGGATCCAGTTACGCACTTAATAGCTCAATCTCTATAAATGATTGATATTCTTCTTCTATTGCAAGCTTCCATTTGTCTGAATCTGTACGCGCTAAAGCTTCATCTAGAGTTTCTGGATCAAAAGTGTATGCCTGAAATAAATTTGTGGCAGTATTTGATTGGCTTGGAAATTAATTTTTAAGATACTTGCCTGTGTAATTGCGCCCCGTTGACTTTCTGTACAAACTGGTCTATTTTGATACGATGTAGGCTCTATGAATCCAGAAAACCTATAAAAATCATCTGCTCCTGATGATGAGTTTCCATCTGATGGAATAGAGTTAAATGTCTCATTTGCTGGTCCAGCTGGTCCACAATCAATTAATGAGGATGTGCTTTCGGTATCGATAATGAAATAATTTAATATAACAGGTTTTTGACAGATTCTTTCGCTACGCCGTAAAATTGGTATGTTAGGTTACCTAGTAATATTAGATGATTGATTTGTTACATCTGGTTGGTTTGTCAAATTTGGTGGGTATTCGGTTGATTTGTCAAATTTGTTTGGTTGGTCACAATTGGTTGGTTTGACGTTTGATAAGCCAACGGAATGGCTTGTCACATTTGTTTGGTTGGTCACAATTGGTTGGTATGTCTCAGCAATATCAGTATGATTTAAATCCAAAATTATTCTGCTATGGTTTGCATTTAAAGTTAATTTAGTTGGACATTCGAAGGCACTTATATGTATATTCATCAATAAATGATACATTTCGGCTATTTTCATTTAGTTAAAAGTCGAGTTTTTGCATTTTATGAAAAGTCGATTTTTCGACCTTTTTCATTTACTCCGGTTTTCTTCCACTCCATGCTTCTTCAGGGGTTATGCTCGTTCCTTTTGAAGGTGAACGATTGAGTAAATATACCGAGTAAGCTACTGCTTCAGCCCAGAAAACTTTTGGCAAATTTCCATCATAAAGCATACATGTTGATTTCTCAAGAATAGATCGGTTGTTTCGCTCGGCTACTCCATTTTCTTCTGGGGAGTGGATATTTGTAGATTGATGGTAAATACCATTTTAATTTTTTGAAACGTTTTATTTAGGTATTCTTTTCCGTTGTCTGTGCGAATGAATTTAAATTTTTGTCCACTTTGTTTTTCTGCAAAGTTTTGAAATCTTTTAAAAATATCAGCTACTTTTACTTCTTCTTTGGTTTTTACTAAATAGACAACAATTCTTCGAGTTTTATCATCTATGGAAGTTAGAAAATGACGTTTGCCACCAAGGGACTCTTCTTCCATTGGGCCGCATATATCAGAATGCACTAACTCAAGAATAAAAGGCAACCTGATTTGCTTGTCAATTGGACAAATTTTACAAAGTTGCCAAACCGTTTTTTAATTTTTGTAAACTTTTGAGGTTAAGATGGCCCATTTTTCTGTGCCATAATTGACTATCCACAGAATTAAATGCAAACGCTTTATTTTGTTTTGTTGAATGGCCATTGAATTTAAACAAACCATTTATGTGACAGCCAGTAGCAATAATTTTTCCATTAGGGTTTATGACCATTATTTTTAAAATTGACTTTGTGTCCTTTTTCAACAATTTCACTTGGTTTATTTCTATGAATGAATCGTTGCAGTCTGGTTGTAGCGCAGTAGTTCCAGATGTTTTGCAGTTGTTACGATTCCACTCTCTGCGTTCGCGTTGTTTAGCCAGTTTTCGTTTAGCGTCATATGTGATGTGGCACCCGAGTCAAAATACCAGTCATTTGTGCATGCGTTTCTAAAGGTTGATAGTGCTATTGCTGTAAAGGCGTCGAACCTTTTTTCATTATTATTGTCGGTGTGTTGTAACCTTGTACGGCAATACTTTACGATGTGTCCAAAATTATTGCATTTTCTACATCGAGGGCCTTTTTTATTTGTTTTTGGCAGTACTTGACGACAGTTTACATAAAAACGGAATTTTCGCACGCACTTGGCACCTCTTGCAATAATTTTACTTTTATGCTAATACCTTTGATGCTAATTCCAGAGTTTTCTAGTGCCATTATCATTGGACGATAGTCATCAGGAAGTCCGGCCAATAATAAGGATCCACTAATTGGAAATCAAATTTAACGATTGCGCGGTAGTTACAATTTCCTTTACATACATGTCCAATGAGCTGCAATTTGAAAGAGTTGTTGTAATAAGCTTACGCAGAAGCTACTGTCTTCGTAGGCATTTGCTAGCTGTTGCCATAACTCCTTAGCGGTTTCTGCATTTTGTTCTCTACCAAACAACCTGTCGATTGTTAAACCACTACTTTCCGGCTTCGACATAATTATAAAAAAAATATTATATATAAAATATTTATAACCTCTTATTTTCTGTGCCCGTAACCTGTTGCAGAGTAAGGTTTTAATGCAAGGAAGGTTGAACGTTTATTGAAGTATATAAAGAAGTTTTACAATGGCCGCTTATTAAGAATATATCGTCGTCCCGGAATTATCTTCACGTATATCACAAAATCCAAAAAAATGAGTTAGTGTAATTTTTCCACAGGTTTTTATCTCTTGTGGTTTACGAGATATTCAGTAGCTATTTTATTGTAAATCCACTTTTCTTAAATATTTAATGTGTTATCTTACCGTATATGCCATTTTTGTGGATATACAACAAAAATTTTATGAAATTATTGAAGTAAAAAAAAGTTGTGTTATCTTTACGCATGTGTAACACCGTCCGACACTCAAAATTAGACACGAACCAGATGATATGTCTAAAACTAGAGATTAAATGATGCTAAACTGATTTCACAGACAGAAGTCATTGGCTCGTATACTCTTTTTATTATTAAATACAGACCATCTTCCTCAACAAATATTTCTTTAACTCCCTATTTATAAGCTATGCGGTAAGTACTTGCCTCCAATGACATCACCGTGTTAATATATTGAGTTAAAATGCTAATGAAAAAAGGTTTTATTAGCTTTTTAACTCATTACTTTTCAATGTAAGTTTTTCTTGGGAAGTTAGCTAAACATCTGCGTTTGAGAGATGAACTTAAATATGCATTTTTTTATTAGAATAAAAAAAAAATAAACATAAACAAAATTAGTGCATATTAACTAATCTAATAAATACCAATTTTTATTACTGCACGAATAACGGATATAAGTGAAGGTAATTTGAGAGAAAAAACATAATGCAGTTTTTATCAGTGCATTTTCACGTATATATATAAATTATAAAAATATAAATTAAAAAAATAATTCTCAAAAAGTGGTTTATACAACAAATTTGGGAAATTCTTCTTGAACTAAAAATGACCATATCTTGAAAAATTTACTCCATGACTTTGGAATCAAGCAGTACATTATATAAAAAAATTTTGCCACATTTTTCGGCTCAATTTTTGTATATAAATTGTTGAAACTTTAATTCTTCAATTTCCCAAAAAGAAATTTTCTGGAGATAATAAGGGTCAATTTACTTCTAGCTCTTCTGTCTTGGTCTGGTTTTACTGGTGTCTTAGAGTTTCCCGATCCATCGACTTCATAGTCGATTGTGGTGGTCCAAAGATTATCTAAATCCAGATAAGCCTGTGCAGCAATTTTCCAGGTGGGGTAATTTTCTCTACCAAGCAACCTGTCGATTGTTAAACCACTACATTCCGGCTTCGACATAATTATAAAAAAAAAACAAGTAAGAAATTATAGTCGGGCGTGGCCGACCATATGATACCCTACACCAGTTATGAATATTAAATGTGATTTATTTTTCATAATAAAGCATTTATCTTCAATATTCCCTTGTTCCGATACATTTAAGCAATTTATGGATGAAAAACTAATTTTCTGAAAGAGGCTTTATATGGGGGCTAGGGGCAAATATGGACCAAGCCCGAAAAAATTTTGTGAATATATTTATATTGACATAATATTTTATTGTGCTGAATTTCATCGCGATATTTGTGTTTATAAGCTAATTTGGGACATTCAAGTAATTTTCTGAAGGGGACTTTGTATGGGAGCTAGGGTCAAATGTGGCCCGATCTTTATGAAATTTGGCAGGGTCATCAAGACTTCTATAAAACTTAGTTGTGCCGTATTTTATCGATATATCTGTATATTTAACATAATTATGAGCTCAGAAGCCCTTTTCGGGGGGTTCTGTTGTATGGGGGCTAGGTGAAATAATGGACCGATTTTAACCATTTTCAATAGGCTTCGTCCTTAGGTCAAATAAAACGTGCGTGCCAAATTTCATCCAATTATCTTGAAAATTGCGACCTGTACCTTGCGCACAAGGTTTACATGGACAGCCAGCCAGCCAGCCAGCCAGCCAGACGGACGGACGGACGGACATTGCTTAATCGCCTCAGAAAACGATTCTAAGCCGATTGGTATACTTTAAGGTGGGTCTGGGACGAATATTTTTGTATGTTACAAACATCAGCACAAATCCAATATACCCTCCCCACTAAAGTGGTGTAGGGTATAATTATCTATAAAATATTTATAACCTCTTATTTTCTGTGCCCGTAACCTGTTGCAGAGTAAGGTTTTAATGCAAGGAAGGTTGAACGTTTATTGAAGTATATAAAGAAGTTTTACAATGGCCGCTTATTAAGTATATATCGTTGTCCCGGAATTATCTTCACGTATATCACAAAATCCAAAAAAATGAGTTAGTGTAATTTTTCCACAGGTTTTTATCTCTTGTGGTTTACGAGACATTCAGTAGCTATTTTATTGTATGTCCACTTTTCTTAAATATTTAATGTGTTATCTTACCGTATATGTCATTTTTGTGGATATACAACAAAAATTTTATGAAATTATTGAAATAAAAAAAGTTGTGTTATCTTCACGCATGTGTAAAAGATTAAAATACTGGAAATACTCTACATATAACACCGTCCGACACTCAAAATTAGACACGAACCAGATGATATGTCTGAAACTAGAAATTTCATCATTGGCATCACTGCCATGTATAACTAATAAAATAATTAAGAATAAACGAAAAGAAAAATAAAAGCGAATGTTGACGAAGAGCTGAATAAAAAAAAAAATATTTGAATAGAGCTTAAAACAATTAACTTAAATGAAACTTAAAACAAAATAATAGAAATATTTTATACAGCATCAAATTAAAATAATATAATGCCACCGAAAATTCCTCTGCAATGCCCAGTTTGTGCAAATAACCTAACAAAGCAGCAATATAAGGTAGGATGCGGTATTTGTGGTCTTTATTATCATCCAGAATGTGCTGGTGTATCAAATAAAATGTTTGAAGATCTTAAGAAATCCCATGCAGCTTTTATATGCAAATCGTGTTCTAATAAAACGGCCCTAACAAACGTTAACGTTGATATTCTTCGACGTATGGAAGAAATAAAAAATTCTATCGAAAACAAAATGGATAAGAATAAGTCAGAACTTAAGGAACGAATGAATAATGGTTTCATTAACTTGGAAGCTAAATTTGATGGACTCATTGATAATTTGCGAAAGGAAGTCAATGGGGAATTGTCTAAAATGAAATCCGATGTAAAGCACTGCTATTCTTTTGTAAAAGAAATAGACAAGACCACAAATCGAAAAATGGAAGCATTAACGGCTAAGAATAATGTTCTAGAAAGACGTTTTAATAGGTCGGACATACTTATTAGTGGTCTGCCGAATAAAATGGATCAAATTCATAATTATGTAATTAAAATAGCTCAATTAGTTGGTGTTCATGTTACTGCCGTAGATATAAACCACTGCTGTTTTATAAAAAACCAAAAATGTATTCTTGTGAAATTTAATTCAGTTTACATTCGGGATAATATTATGAAAAAATACTACAAATCTGATCCAATTCTGTTGAAAAATGTGGTGTGTGAAACGGTTGTTGCTGGTGGTGGAGCTGATAAAAATGCTGTATTTAGTGGTGAAGTAACTGGTGGAAATGCTGTAGTTAGTGGAGTGGAAACTGGTGGAAGTGTTGTTGTTGAGGGCGAGGTAACTGATGAGAATGCTGTCGATAATGATGTTGCTAAGGTTGTTGTTAGAGACGTACGTGTGTATTTAAGAGATAACCCGTCCCCTGCATCTCGCAGACTGCAATATATTTGCAGAAAATTGTTATTACAGAAAAAAATAAAGAAATTTCATTTAATAAATATGGACGTTCCTAAGGCAAAAATATTTCAATTAGATGGAAATGTTACTTATCTCAATATTGGACAGTGTGCAAATCTCCTTGATGATGCTATTCAAGATGATGATCCATCTGGCAATCAATAGTTTTAAAATTATCCTATTATTAAATTTCAGTACTAAATTTCATTAACAAATTTGATATAATTTTGGGATGTAGTTTAATGTTAACAATGAATGCACAAATTTCTATTGAAGTATTTCAAAATATTGTTTATTTTTTAATTTTTATTTTAAGAAATAGCATTTAACTGCATCTAAATATTAAAATAATAATTTGTATAACATATACTATAGTTTATTTAATTTTTCTATATGATCTCAATATATGTATTTTTGTACAACATTATATGAATATGAATGATAAGGATTATATTTTAGTGTATTATGAACAAACTCCTTTTATTTGCACAAAACTAACCTTAATAGTCTGTTATGAATTTGATTGACAACCTAGGAGATATAGCCTATGATAGTGGAATTATAAATTCATCATTGTGTCGGGGTAATTTTAGTACTTTGCATTTTTATGCACAGAATTTAGTCCCTCGTGAAAATTCAACTAAATTTGAAGAAATTAGAAATATGATGGATCATTGCCAAGTAGATGCCTTTGGTATTACAGAGACTTGGTATAAGAATTTTGTTACTAATAATGCAGTACACATTTCAGGATTTAAAGTTTATCGTAATGACCGAATGTATTCAAGAGGAGGAGGGGTGTGCCTATACATCCGTGAGAGTCTTAAGGCTAAAGTATAGTAATAGTAGTAATGCGCACATGAGAGAAAATGAAAACTCAATGGAGGCTTTATTTGTTGAGGTTTTCATGGATGGTAGGGATAGCATATTATTAGGTGTTATTTATCTTCCCCACGGGAATTTATCTGAGTAGGAAGATGTAATTATGGATTTATCTTCGAATTATACAAATGCCCTAATTATGGGTGATTTCAACACCGACATTTTTTCTCGCGAACTTTGACCACGTCGCTTATAGACTACTTTTTTGTTTCGAATATAAACTTAGTCGTAAACTCGAACCAGTTCCAAATACCATTGCTTAATTCTTATCATTCCAGATTTCTTATAATGTACCGAATGTGTCAAATTCATATGATTTTTATTACAGAGATTACAATCAGCTTAATATAGAATTATGTTTTTCACACTTGATGTCAGTTGATTTTTCATCTTTTTATAATGATGTATCTCTGGATGTAAAGGCTAGTTACTTCAATTCTATGGTAAAGAATTCATTTGAAAATTACGTTCCATTACGATGTTTTGTTCGACGTGATGACAATTATTGGATGAAAGATTCTCATATTCGCAGTGCCAAACGGGCAAGAAATATGGCTTATCGTAGTTATATTATGAATGCAACTATTGAGAATCTCCAAAATTATCGTGTTTGTTGTAATAGATTAAAACATATTATTAGGAAAGTTCGAAGGAGAGAATATATCAACTATTTCTCTAACTGTGATCAAAGACAGTTGTGGAGAAAGTTAAGATCTGTTGGAATATTTGAGAGGAATGGAACGGATTTTCCAATTAATTTGGAAGATTTTAATAATTTTTCTTGTATGCCACAATCCCTGTCTACAGATTCTGTACTTGATCCCATGTCCTTACCTCATATTGATGGATTTTCTTTCAGTAACGTTACTGAAAACGAAATATTTCTAGCTATGTCCGAGATAAAATCTCAAGTAATGGGAAATGATGGAATATCCCTCAAATTTTTGAAGTTAATATTTCCTGCGATATCGGGACAACTTACACAACTTAATACAATTATAACTACTTCTATAATTCCAATCCCCAAGGTTAGATATCCAAGGAACACTTCAGATTATAGGCCAATAAGTATTCTTCCTGTATGTTCGAAAATATTAGAAATTATTTTGAGGCAACAAATGTTGTCATACTTAGATCTATCAAGAAGAACAAGTGATTTCCAATCCGGATTTAGGAAAAGATATAACACCACGGATATAACTGAAACTATTAGAAGGAATATTGATAATGGAAATGTAAGTGTTTTGATATTTCTTGATTTTCGAAGAGCATTTGAATCTGTTAACCACAAAATGCTGATCCGAAAGTTGAGTAATCAATACGGATTTAGTTCTAGTGGCTGCAAGCTTATTTATTCTTTTTTAAGTGGTCGTAAACAATTCGTCCAAGTGGGTACATTATCCTCAAGTTTTAAGTGCCTCAATAGGGGTATACCTCAAGGTTCCATATTAGGTCCTTTGTTGTTCCTATTGTATATTGATGACTTGATATTAAAATTAAATTTCTTAAATTGCTATACATACGCGGATGATGTTCAACTTTTGGCATCTTCTCCAATTTTTGAATTGCAACGGCTTCAAAACCTCATTAACCAAGATCTAAGTCATGTAGTTGAATGGTCAAGGGAAAATGAACTAGAATTAAAACCATCAAAATGTAAAGTTATGATCTTTTCAAGAAACATAGATGTAAACTTGATATTGGTGATCGATAGTATCTCTTTGGAAATTGTGTCTCATTATAAGACACTAGGAGTTATTTTGGATAATGACCTTTCTTTTGATAAACATATAAATTATGTTATAATGAAAGTATGTGTAACATTGCGTAGCTTATATAACGTAGCCTGCTACTTACCTTTGTCTGTTAGATATCGTGTCGCTATGTCGACGTGTCTTCCACATTTTTTATATGGCTAAAAAGATGTTTCAATAGGGTAATCCGTTATATATATGGTCTACGCATTTGGGAACATGCTTCGGAATATCATAAACTTGTGTTAAGTTGTGAATTTGAACAATATATAAACATGAGAAAATTGTTATTATACCCTCCACCACCATCAGTGGCGATAGAGGGCATATATAAGTTTGTCATTCCGTGTGTAACACCAAAAAATATTCATCTTAGACCCAACAAAGTATATATATTCTGGATCCTTATGAAATTCTGAGTCGATTTAGCTATGTCCGTCTGTCTGTCTGGTTAAAACACGCTCACGCTAAAACTAAGCAAATAAAATCAACCAAATTCACTGAGAGTTTTCATTGTTTTCCTAAGCAGTTTGGTATTGAAAATCAGCAAAATCGGTTCACAACGTAAAAAGTTATGAGTAAAAATTTCAGACTACCTCAAAAAAATTAAGTTTTTTTCCCCAATTCTTGAGTAGTTTTCTCAGAAACTACCAAAGATAATTCGACAAATTTTGTCACAGATTATTTTGTCCATCTATAGATTAATTATGTTTAAAATTGTAACAATCGATCCAAAATTTCCCATAGCCCCCATACAAAGGTACATATCCCCGGAAATTAATTTATCGTTAATAACTTCCTCAAATATATCGGTATCAACACAAAATTTTGTACATATTGACTTTATATGAACAGGAATTAAAACTACCGACTTAGATCTGTATCGGTCCACAATTGGTCATAGCTCCCATATAAGGTCCACTTTCGAAAATCACTTAAATGAACATATTTTATTGAAAAATAAAGCTATCGGGATAAAATTCGACATGAATATGTTTTGTATATACATAAATCATTCTACGGAAGTTTTTTCCGGATCGGTCCATAATCGGTCATATCTCCCATATAAGGTCCACATCCGAAAATCACTCAAATGCGCATAATTCATTGATTAATAAAGCTATCAGGGTAGAACCCGAGGTGAATATGTTCTGTATATAGATATAAATCATTCAGTGAAATTTTTTCCGGATCAGTTCACAATTGGTACTAGCTCCCATATAAGGTTCACATCCTAAAATCGCTTAAACAAGCTTAATTCATTGATAAATAAAGCTATCGGGATAAAATTCGATATGAATATGTTTTGTGTATAAATATTAATTATTTTACGAATTTTTATACCCTCCACCACCATCAGTGGTGATAGAGGGTATATATAACTTTATCATTCCGTGTGTAACACCAAGAAATATTCATCTGATACCCAACAAAGTATATATATTCTTGGACCTTATGAAATTCTGAGTCGATTTAGCTATGTCCGTCTGTCCGTCCGTCCGTCTGTCTGTCTGTCTGTATAAAACATTCTCACGTTA
>NW_023995940.1:0-75644 GCF_015586225.1 Lucilia sericata | reverse complement strand
TTGAAATGTCAAAACAATCAATCATTCCAATAGTATTATTTGTTTTCATTGTGAACAAAAAAACATTTTACCGCCAAAGTTTGAAAGCTTTGGGTTGATTGTCAGACAAAGAGATCAATCAATCTAGAAATACCAACTAATTAGTTTCCAACTATCTTACAGCGATGCCATAGGAATACCTTAGTCCAAGCAGATAAAAGAACACAATTATAAATGTTACCTTTATTTGGCCTATAGGGGGCTTTCATGCATGAAAAAAACTACTTTTTGGGATTATTTTTAGATTTGTCATACAATTCTATAATTTAAAAAATCATTAAAATGTAGAAATTTTCATGAGATTTTCCTCTTTAAATTAGGCAAAAGCAACAAGTAGTTTCTCTGGCAACCCTCTGTTTCCACATTAAATAGTTCAACAACACAAACAGCTGAGAAAAAAAACTTTGAAACTGGAATGTTATTAAACTTCCAATAAGAATTTCATAAAACAGCAGAAATAATCATAGATAAGAAAGAAAACAAGACAATTATTTTTTCATATAAAATTGCAAAAAATCAAATTAAAATTGTACGTGTTGTTTGAAACAAGTTGACAGGCACAACCCAACCAACGGCAGTCAGGTTAGTTTGAAAGTAAATAAATACTACATAAAAAAAATTCTATTGTAAAACATAAGATAAGCAAAAATGGTGAAATCACGGAAATAACAAATTCTAAAAGTAACAATGATTGACAAAATTCGCGGCATGTTGTATAAAATAGATTTAATTTATGTGTAAAATTGTAAACCAATTTTGGTGAAAATTTTCAGCAGGTTCTTATATAATATTGCAACTGTCTAAATAATTGCCAATTCCAAAAACAAACGTATCCAAATAAAAACTTACGATTTTGTGTGGCGGCTCCCCTTTGTTGGCTCATAAAAACGTTTGTTTGTGAAATTTGTACAGGATCTGCTACGTGAAGATGTTGAAACAATTGAACATTTAGAGGAACGTATAATGTTATGCAGGCACGAGAATTCCATATCGTAAACTACTTAATTACTATTTATTTGTGTTTAATATCGGGAAAAGTTATTAAATTTTAAATAATTTCACTTTTAACGCGTTTAATGCAAATAATCTCCTTTTTTCGTACTTTATAAACTGACCAAACGTTTTGACATTTATACTCTGCAATGGAAGTCGGCCTTGGAACGGGGGGATGAAATAATAAAAAAAAAGAAGCACGAAACAACAATGCCATTGGAATGTTAAGTTAATATAAAAGAGAAAGAGAGAATATTAACATAACGTTTCTAGCAAAAAAAAAGAGTACAAAATAAAATATGCAAAAAAAGCAACAATTGTTAACAACTGTGATGCCAACTATTTGTAGCCAAAGGGTACTGTGAAGAAAAACGCTAAGAATTCATTAGGAAGACAAATTCAACATTTAAATCACTGTTCACTTAAAATTTGGACGTGAAGAAAACCTTCGATATTTTTTTTGATTGAAATAATAGAATTTGAAGTTTGATATTAAAAAGAGGAGTAAATTAGTATTTTATTTGATACTCCTTAGAATAAGTATTAAAGTACATATTAAACATCACAAAATGTTTTGAAAATTTCGTAATTTTCTATAAATTTTCGAGTCTTTTAAGAAATTATCCTCATAAAGCAGCAAATTCATTCCAATTTTCAGACTAAATCTCTTTTTGAGTAATAAATTTAAATAAATTTTATAAAAAGTCGAATTTGGGGACAATTTAGCATAGAAGGTCGTTTGATTTTTTGCCTAGTGGCCTTCTTATCATTCATCCATTAAATTTTTTTTAAAGTTTGAAAGATATGAAGCACCGCGAGATCAGTGCCCAATTTTGAGAAAAAACTTCATGTTAATGTATTTTTATTGGATAAGGCAAATGGGCTTCAACGTCGTAGCGCTCATTTCCACATACACCGTAATCGGCATGAAATTTCATACATTTGCGCCGAAAAACAACTTACTTTTTTCCGTACAAATGATGAAATTTCGTTTTCTGCACCGATTAGGGTATATGCCTGTAAAGCAAGTGGCTTCTCTGGCCTTAAGTATGCAACTTATCCAAAACAATTTACTCGCTATGGATTTCAACAACTCTGGAAGTTTTATAGTTATTAATAAAAGAACCATCTACATATTTGAAAGAAATGTTAATCGATTATATTCTTTGAAAAAAATAAGAAATGAAGCTCCTATATATAAAATATAAGCTTCAATTTTGTGCAAAAAGTTCATATTACTGGATATGGTATATGAACATCAATGTCGTACCCTGAATATCTTCGAGAATGTGGCCAAAGGTATGCAACATAATTCAACAACTTGCTATAGATCTCAACAGCTCCAGAAGTTTTGTTTACTAATATTTTAAAAGAAACTTGTATTTAGAACACACTTTAAGTTAATCAAGACAATTCTTCGAAACTCAGTAAGAACTCTTTCGTTTAGTATAATAAAGCCGGACCGTTGAGGCTTTTGTATACTAAATTTTAAAACCTAATAGACAGGAATGACAATAAAGTTTGAGGATTACAGAAGAATAAGTAGATTCTTCTTCAAGCATTCGAAAATGTATCACAATATTGCGAACTTGTCAGCTAAAAGTTTTGTCAATATAAACGTTCCCTTAAAATTAGCGAATATGAACTTAAGATAAAAAGTAACAATCTAGCGCGTTTTCAAAAATATACGGATAATTTGAGCAAAGAAATCGAAAAAGCCACCCAGAACAATGGCCGCAATGTTTTCTTCGACACTGCAGAATCAAACAGACTAAAATGGAGGATTCAATTAATACTTTAGAAACTTATACTATGGAGCCCAATATGTTTGCTAAAGCTTCAAAAGTTAATGAAAATTCTGATTTCGAATACTGTAATTAAAAAACGCTGACAAAATGAATTTTGAAATATTAAAAAAACGCTAACTTGGCCACTCTGCAAATGGAAGAAATACCGACATATTTGTTTTTGCATTAATTTATTTTCTTTTCTATCAAAATTGTAAGATTTCTTGTAGTTTTTTTTAACAATAGATTTACAAAATTTATTTTGCTTATCTTTATGAATTAACAAAACACATTTAATTTCTTTATTATAATCTTTACTATTCTTTCAATTTCTTTTATTTCTTAGATAAGTTTATCAAAAGCTAGACACGTAATAGTTTTACTCCAAGCGTAACCCTCTAAAGAAAAAAAAGCCTACCAACAACCTATTGTTTCCATTCATCGTTTTCAACGTGTTTCAAAGCAACAAAAACAACTTTAATACGCGAAACTACAATTCTATTCAATTGAACTTTGGTAACAAAACGACCCGGAAATAATGAATTCTATTTTAATTACTGGTTGTAATCGTGGTCTTGGTCTAGGAATAGTTAAAGCTTTGGTTAAGCTGCCCAAGCCACCACAGCACTTATTTGCCACCTGCCGCAACAAGGATCAAGCCAAGGTAATGTTTTTAAATTTAAATAGAAAAATTACAAAAACTGTCTGGTACTTACTTATGGGTGCCATTTTTAGTTTTTGTTGTTCTTTTTCCTGTTGTTGTTGTAGTAAATGCAATTCTTCTTGTTGGTTATTTAAAACTTTTGCCAAATTTATAATAATTATCCAAACACTTAATAGTTTAACAATTATTTTCACACACTTTTTTTATTTTATTTGAAAGTAATTTTCACAATTTTCTATTTATTTCTTATAATTTCTATAACACTTTGTATTTTTAAAACACTTTTTCAATTAAATTCTTGTACTTCGTTCTTTCCTCGAGAAAACTTAGAAATGAAATAAGCGGCGTAGGTTTTTGCGTTTACTTTTAGCTTTTTTGTCACTTTTGGAATTCCCTTTTATCTTCTTTTTGTTCTCTTGAAAACAACTTTCCAATTACGCTCTCATTTTTCTATTTGTTTCCATTTGCAAAATGTCAATACATTCCAATTGGAAGTTTCATACAGGGTTGTATTTGCGAAAGGCAAAGATTTTGGCGATTTTTTGTAGATAAATAGGAATGTACAAAAACTAGCAAAAGTTTAATGAAAATTTTGCAAAACGAAACCCTATCCGAAGATAACTTTTCACAACGAAAATTTTTTTAAAGAATACTTTTCTAACGAAAACTTTTCTAAGGAAAGCTTTTCGAAAGAACACTCTTCATAACTAAAGCTTTTCTAAAGTAAAGTTTTAATAACGAAAGCTTTTATAAAGAAAATTTCTCACAATGAAAGCTTTTCTTAAGAATACTTTTCATAACGAAAGACTTTGTAAAAAACTTTTCTAAAGAAAACTTTCAATAACGAAAACTTTTCATAACAAAAACTTTCCTAAAAAAAACTCTTCATAACGAAAACTTTTCTGAAGAAAACTCTTCATAACGAAAACTTTTCTGAAGAAAACTCTTCATAACAAAAACTTTTCCAAAGAAAACTCTTCATAACTAAAACTTTTATAAAGAAAACTCTTTATAACGAAAACTTTTCTAAAGAAAACTCTTCATAACAAAAACTTTTCTAAAGGAAACTCTTCATAATGAAAGCTTTTCTAATGAAAACTTTTCATAACAGAAACTTTTCTAAAGACAACTTTTCATAACAAAAACTTTTCTATAGAAATATTTTCATAACTTTTCTATAGAAAGTCTTTTATAAGGAAATCTCTTCGATAGAAAACCTTCCATAACGAAAGCTATTCTATAGAAAACCTTTCATAATGAAAGCTTTTCTATAGAAAACCTTTCATAATGAAAGCTTTTCTATAGAAAACCTTTCATAATGAGAGCTTTTCTATAGAAAACCTTCTATAACGAAAGCTTTTCTATAGAAAACCTTCTATAACGAAAGCTTTTCTATAGAAAACCTTCTATAACGTAAGCTTTTCTATAGGAAACCTTCTATAAAGAAAGCTTTTCTATAGGAAACCTTCTATAACGAAAGCTTTTCTATAGAAAACCTTTTATAAAGTAAGCTTTTCTATAGAAAACCTTTTATAAAGTAAGCTTTTCTATAGAAAACCTTTTATAAAGTAAGCTTTTCTATAGAAAACCTTTTATAAAGTAAGCTTTTCTATAGAAAAACCTTTTATAAAGTAAGCTTTTCTATAGAAAACCTTTTATAACGAAAGCTTTTCTATAGAAAACCTTTTATAGCGAAAACTTTTCTATAGAAACTCGTTTATAACGAAAACCTTTTATAACGAAATCTTTTTTATCGAAAGTTTTCTATAGAAAAGCTTTTGTTATAAAAGATTTTCTATAGAAAAGTTTTCCATAAAAAAGGTTTCTATAGAAATGCTTTCTATAAAAAATGTTTTCTATAGAAAATCTTTCGATATAAAAGGTTTTGTATAGAAAAGTTTTCGTTATGAAAATTTTTCTTTACAAAACCTAAGCTTTTTTATAGAAAACTATTCATATCGAAAGCTTTTCTAAAATAAACTTTTCTATAGACAACTTTTTATATTCTAAAGAAAACTTTTCATTAGAAAAACTTTTATATTCTATAGAAAACTTTTCTATAGAAGTTTTCTATGGAAAACTTTTCAATTTGAAAAGAAATAGAAAGCTTTTCAAATCAAAAACTTTTCTATAGAAACTCCTTTCTATAGAAAACTTTTAAGCGGTTTATATCGAAAACTTTTTAGAGAAAACTTTTCATATCGAAAACTTTTCTATAGAAAACTTTTCGGAACACATGTCGGAAACTTTTTAGAGAAAATTTTTTAAAGAAAACCACCTCTATTTTTATTTAATTTTAGGAACTCCAAGAATTGGCTTCTCAAAACCCAAATATTCATATTGTGGAAATTGGTATGTAATCCTTAAAGCTCATCTTAAGAGAAAATATTTTAAGAACTTTAACTAATTTTCCTTCTCCCCTAGATTTACGCAACTATAATTCTTACGACAATTTGATCAAACAAATCGAAGACGTTACCCAGGACAAAGGTCTCAATGTACTCTTCAACAATGCTGGCATTTCACCCCGTTCCACCAGAATCAACCTTACCAAAGTGGAGGATTTAATGAATACTTTCGAAACGAATACTGTGGTACCCATTATGTTGGCAAAAGCCTGTTTGCCTTTATTGAAAAAAGCCTCAAAGGCTCAAGAGAATTTAGATTTCAGTGTTAATCGTGCCGCCATTATAAATATGAGTTCTGTTTTGGGCTCAATTGAGTCGAACATGGAAGGTGGCCTCTATGCTTATCGCACTTCTAAATCGGCTCTTAATGCTGCCACTAAATCCTTGAGTATTGATTTGTATGCCAATAAAATATTGTGTGTAGCATTGCATCCCGGTTGGGTGCGTACCGATATGGGTGGTTCAAATGCCCCGTTGGATGTAGAGCCAACTACAGCGGAAATTGTAGAGACTGTAATGAAATTTGGCGCAAAACATAATGGTGGTTTTTATCAATATAATGGTGAACAATTGCCTTGGTAGAGGAGAAATTTGATTTGATCTAAAGGATTAATCTTGTTGATGAAATGTGTCTTGTAATGGAATTTATAATGTGTTAAAGTTTGTAATTAATGTAATAATAAAGTGATAATTTTTCTTTAAAAATTTTGGAATAAATTGCCGATTTCTGGAAGGATATATGACAGTGAAAGTGAAAGTGAAAGTTTTTTCATAGTAAAGTTTTCGATATAAACTTTTAATTTCGAAAAATTTTCATTTTCAGTTTTCTATAGAAAAGTTTTCGATATGAAGAGTTTTCTATAAAAAAGTTTTCGATATGAAGAGTTTTCTATAAAAAAGTTTTCGATATGAAGAATTTTCTATAGAAAAGTTTTCGATGTGAAGAGTTTTCTATAGAAACGCTTTCGATATGAAGAGTTTCCTATAGAAAAGTTTTCGGTAAGTGGAGTTTTCATTAGAAAAGTTTTCGATATGAAAAGTTTTCTTTAGAAAACTTTTCGACATGAAGAGTTTTCTTTAGAAAAATTTTCGACATGAAGAGTTTTCTTTATAAAACTTTTCGATATAAAGAGTTTTCTTTAGATAACTTTTCGATATGAAGAGTTTTCTTTAGAAAACTTTTCGATATGAAGAGTTTTCTTTAGAAAACTTTTCGATATGAAGAGTTTTCTTTAGAAAACTTTTCGATATGAAGAGTTTTCTTTAGAAAACTTTTCGATATGAAGAGTTTTCTTTAGAAAACTTTTCGATATGAAGAGTTTTCTTTAGAAAACTTTTCAATATGAAAAGTTTTCTTTAGAAAATTTTTCAATATAAAGAGTTTTCTTTAGAAAACTTTTCAATATGAAGAGTTTTCTTTAGAAAACTTTTCAATATGAAGAGTTTTCTTTAGAAAACTTTTCAATATGAAGAGTTTTTTTTAGAAAACTTTTCAATATGAAGAGTTTTCTTTAGAAAACTTTTTGATATGAAGAGTTTTCTTTAGAAAACTTTTCGATATGAAGAGTTTTCTTTAGAAAACTTTTCGATATGAAGAGTTTTCTTTAGAAAACTTTTCGATATGAAGAGTTTTCTTTAGAAAACTTTTCGATATGAAGAGTTTTCTTTAGAAAACTTTTCGATATGAAGAGTTTTCTTTAGAAAACTTTTCGATATGAAGAGTTTTCTTTAGAAAACTTTTCGATATGAAGAGTTTTCTTTAGAAAACTTTTCGATATAAAGATTTTTCTTTAGAAAACTTTTCGATATGAAGAGTTTTCGTTAGAAAACTTTTCGACATAAAGTTTTCTTTAGAGAAGTTTTTCGAATGCAACAATTTATAGAACATTTTTGAAAATCTACAATTTATTATAGAAAATTTTTTAAAAAATGTTTTTCGAAATTTTATATAGAAAATTTTCCGAAATCAAATTTTTTTCAAATTTTTCAAAATCTTAATTTTTATAGAAACATTTTCATAGCAATTTTTTTAAAACAAAAATTTATAGAAAATGTTTTGTAATGAAAAATTTAAAATTGAAGTTTTCAAAGTAACATTTTTATTTAAAAATGCAACATATTTTCTTAAAACTAAAAAATTTATTAAAACATTCGCTCTTTTAATTTTTCACATCTTTTTTTATTATTATTTTCTTTCAAACTTTTTGTTTGTTTTGCATCTTATTTTTTTCTTGTTAGACAATTAAAAAGTAGATTTTTCAGTTGAAATGAAAAATTAATAATTCTTAAGTAATTTTTGTTAGATTTTATTTGTTGGAATTCAAGCTTAACTAAGATTTTTAGATATTTTTTTTTTTGTTTAGCCTTTTTTTACCTAAAAAAAGACACAAATTCAATAAATTAAAAACTAAAGTTGAGAGTTGGTAAAAGTAAATAGCAAAAAAAGAAAAACTATATTGCAAGAATTGCTAAAAATATGAATAAAAAAAGAGCTAAAAAATACTATGATACATAAAGAAAATAAAACTTAGGAAGAGCCGGGCGGGGAATAGTTGCAAATGAGCAATAATAGTCTAAAATTTACAAAGGTTTGTTATGAACCTTTAATAATTTGTTTATGTTAAAAGCAGAAATTATTTTAGTAAAATTCTGTTTTTTTATTATGTATTTCCTTTTTAAAGAGAAATATTTTGAGAAAAAGATTTATTAATGAAAAAATGGAGGGGGTTGATTTAAAATAGCCACAAATTAAGAGGAACAAAAGTTTAAAACTTTTAAATGCGTGTTCAAAATGTTAAAATTTCAAATTGGCTTGGAAAGTGTGTTTTTATTGCTAAAATATTACTGTGTTTGGGATAGTTTTTAAAATGTTTATCATATATGCTGAACTCTAGAGATGGCGGGAGCTGAAGTCGAGTTGGCGGAGGAGGATAAAGGGTTTTCTTCCGTTGAGGAACGTGGCATAGCGGTAACAGTCATGGTGGGTACAGCAGTAACTAAATTTGAGCTTCCTGTAGCATGATTAACAGCCGGCAGAGGCGTGCTATTAGCGGCATTGATCATGAACTCATGGCCGCTAGCGGATGCCGAATTATTATTCGGTATTGTCAAGACAATATGTCGTAGTGTTACAGCCCAGGAAGTACATTCATTGGCATGATTTGCTACTAGCGATGTATAGATTTCCATGGCCTCATTGTAAGAACGTCTTGAAACGGCCTGACTTAAACGATAGATTTTTTGTTGCACTGCCGCACTCAAATTACCCGTTTGCCAAAGTTGTTCTATAACACCCAAGCGCCTTTCAATCTCCTCACGGCGTACATTTATGGATTCTTGCACCAAAGGAACTCGCTCCCTTAGGCAACGAAAGCTGCTGCTGACAGCATCTGTGGGTAGAGTTATATTTTCCTGTTCACTAGCATTGTGTGGCATGGGATGTACTACAGCCACGGGTTGCATTATAGATGCCGTTGTGGGTGGTGGTGGTGGTGGCAGACCAGCACTAGCTTGATTTGGTAGCACCACCGCTGTGGGTTTTGTTAAGCTAGCCGTGGGCGTAACGGTACCTTGCAAAGGATAAGCTACTCTTTTATTGAGATTAATACGTGGCCGTCCAGGGCCACCGCCCGAGGAGGCCGACAGCGGATTATAGGCCAATGTGGGTGGATCATTCCAGCCGGGTGTGCGGGAACCTTGAAAGTGAGAAAAACTTTTACTTTTGTAAAACTGACATTGAATTTTCTTTCGCCTTACACCAAAACATTGTTACTCACTTCCCTTTTATTTTTTCTTGCTGTATGCAGAAAGAAAAAAATTTAATTTTCTTACCTGGAAATGGTTCACTGGCTGCTGGCATTGCTGTTGTTGGTGGTTTATCAGCCATGTTTTTTTCTTCTTGTGTTTTAGTTTCTTTATAAATCAATTATTTGTTTTTTGTCTAAAGTTATTTGTTATTTGCTCAACTTTTTAATAAATTTATATCACTAAATTTTAACTTTTTTTTACATTAAAAATAAAATCAATTGCTTGTGCAGTGACGTCTCTCAATGACCTACGCCGTCAAACACTAACGGCGGCGGCTTAGAACAGGCTGTAAGCCGTCGAAGTTTTCAACTTTTTACATTGACATTAAAAATTATGAATAAAAACGTGACCGTTAGATGGTTCTTTTATAAAATTGGGATTTTTGAACTCAATACAGGCATGGAAAATTTAAATTTTAGAATAGTACTAATAATAATAGAATTTTTTTGTTTTTAGAGTACTAAACTAATTTTAAGCTAGACGAGACACACAGATTAGACTACAGACTACATTGCAGATTAGACTATAGAAAAGACTATAGTCGAGACTTTATATAAGACTATTATGAACTCAAAAGCCCTTTCCGGGGGATAGGGTTGTATGGCGGCTAGGTGAAATAATGGATCGATTTCAACCATTTCAATAGGCTTCGTCGTTGGGTCCAAAATATCTTGAAAATTGCGACCTGTACTAGACTAGACTATAGACTATACCATAGACTAGACTACAGACTAGACTACAGACTAGACTATAGACTAGACTATAGACTAGACTATAGACTAGACTATAGACTAGACTATAGACTAGACTTTAGACTTGACTATAGACTAGACTATAGACTAGACTAGACTAGACTAGACTATAGACTAGACTATAGACTAGACTATAGAACTAGACTATAGACTAGACTATAGACTAGACTATAGACTAGACTATAGACTAGACTATAGACTAGACTATAGTCTAGACTATAGACTAGACTATAGACTAGACTATAGACTAGACTATAGACTAGACTATAGACTAGACTATAGACTAGACTATAGACTAGACTATAGACTAGACTATAGACTAGACTATAGACTAGACTATAGACTAGACTATAGACTAGACTATAGACTAGACTATAGACTAGACTATAGACTAGACTATAGACTAGACTATAGACTAGACTATAGACTAGACTATAGACTAGACTATAGACTAGACTATAGACTAGACTATAGACTAGACTATAGACTAGACTATAGACTAGACTAGACTATAGACTAGACTATAGACTAGACTATAGACTAGACTATAGGACTAGACTATAGACTAGACTATAGACTAGACTATAGACTAGACTATAGACTAGACCTATAGACTAGACTATAGACTAGACTATAGACTAGACTATAGACTAGACTATAGACTAGACTATAGACTAGACTATAGACTAGACTATAGACTAGACTATAGACTAGACTATAGACTAGACTATAGACTAGACTATAGACTAGACTATAGACTAGACTATAGACTAGACTATAGACTAGACTATAGACTAGACTATAGACTAGACTATAGACTAGACTATAGACTAGACTATAGACTAGACTATAGACTAGACTATAGACTAGACTATAGGACTAGACTATAGACTAGACTATAGACTAGACTATAGACTAGACTATAGACTAGACTATAGACTAGACTATAGACTAGACTATAGACTAGACTATAGACTAGACTATAGACTAGACTAGACTAGACTATAGACTAGACTATAGACTAGACTATATAGACTAGACTATAGACTACACTATAGACTAAAGTACTGAAATTTAAAGCAATCACCAGATATACCTAGCCAAGTTATTATATTATAACGGCGGTTTAGCTTAGTCGGCGCAGTTCTCTGGTGACTTCTTTTTGCTTTTCTTGTTTTTCTCTCTGGCTCACTGACGTTTACAATTTTTTTACTCTCGATTAAACTGTTTTTTATTTGGGGTTGCCATTCATAGGGAATTAATAACATAACTAGCAATTGTGAATATATGATTGACATCAATCACAATAGATAATCAATAATAACGGTCATAAATTCAGAAATTGTTAAATTTAATGAAAATTTTAAGAAATCCTTTATTTATATATTATTTATTTATTATATAAAAAAAATAAAAAAGTCATCTTTTGTTATAAGAAGCGAAAAGAGTTTAATAATTCGAATATTCTCAAATCGTTCATATTTTTATACATATTCCTAGGAGGATAATTCTATTTTAGAAACATTTTTTTTCAGATTTCCAATACATACAAAAAATAAAAATCAATTTTTAACGACAAAATGCACTTTGTGAGATTTTATTTTTTTTTCTTTGTTGTTAAAAACGCAAGCTCATGTCATGAATTGAAAATGACAACAAATAGTGACGTACAAAAGAGACTTTGAACATAGATAAACCCTATACTATTCTAGTGTTTAATATGGTTTTGTGCTAACGTTTGCAAGTCGTCAAAAAAAATCGTATACCCTGCCTAAAGATCAACCAATGCCTTTATGAATCGCTTCAGCAATGACTTTATAACCTTAAAATTTTTTCATAACGTTTAACTTTATAACTTTATAAAATTATAACCTTATAACTTTATAACTTTATAACTTTATAAGTTTATAACTTTATAGCTTTATAACTTTATAGCTTTATAACTTTATAACTTTATAAATTTATAACTTTATAACTTTATAACTTTATAACTTTATAACTTTATAACTTTATAACTTTATAACTCTATAACTTTATAACTTTATAAATTTATAACTTTATAACTTTATAAACTCATAACTTTCCATTTATAACTTTATGTAGGGTATTTTATGATTGGATTTTGCAGTCTATAACTTTTTAATTGTTTTCATTTAATAATAGATTTCAAAAAATATTTTAATTGATAAGAAAATGTTTTAAAAACTGGGTTAAACTCTTTTTTCATAAAATACTAGAGTAAAGAGAAATGTATATAAAAATAATCTCTCTTATGATAAATATTGTATTTCGATTAGATCAGTGTTGTCAAATTTCAAGAGCTAAAAATTCTAAATTAAGAATTATTTTAAGAAATTTAAATTTGATTAATATTAAAAATTATATGTTCATTCTGTTTATAATAAGATTTTATGTTTCAAAATACATAATTTGAGAAAGAGTGAATTTATTCCCAGTGTTTTCAGGTCTTGAAATAAGTCTCTATTATTTATTACACTGATCTCTTCTAGCATTCATATTATCATGCAGCACTCTTCCATAAAACTAGTTATTTTTGTTTATACCAACAACAAAGAAAGAAAGAAGCCTTCATAAACAATTACACTAAATGAGCGTAATGAAACTTGTATATACAAAAAAAAAAAAACAAATTCAAAACATAGAACATAAACGAAGATGATAATATAATTTTAGTAACTTACTGGCTAGCGTCCAGTGTGTATTGTTTTTCTTGCAAACTTAGAAATAGTTTAAACTAAAAAAATATTTACAAATAATGAATACTTTGGCCTTAATAGCTTTTGCCTTATGGGCTGTATTTATGCGTTATTTACCAAAAATTATTGAATTTATTAAAATGAAAAAATGGTCGGAAAACGTACCGGGTCCAACGATTGGTGAATTAATTGAAAATGCCAAAAAAGGAGGTAGGTTGTAGTAATACTATTCAAGTATTCTTACTTATAAAGCAAAAGGTTCGCCAAAGAACAACAAAATAAATTTGTGGACTTTGTAACCCAGTTTAATTCAAAGTTTTCATAGTTAAAATTTAACAGTCTACATAGAATCAAAATAATACTATTCATAATTATATATGTTTACTACTTAATCATCTGTGTTGCTATTTTAGCGCTTTAGACTACAGACTAGACTATAGACTAGACTATAGACTAGACTATAGACTAGACTATAGACTAGACTATAGACTAGACTATAGACTAGACTATAGACTAGACTATAGACTAGACTATAGACTAGACTATAGACTAGACTATAGACTAGACTAGACTAGACTAGACTGACTATAGACTAGACTATAGACTAGACTAGACTATACTAGACTAGACTAGACTATAGACTAGACTATAGACTAGACTATAGACTAGACTATATACTAGACTATAGACTAGACTATAGACTAGACTATAGACTAACTATAGACTAGACTATAGACTAGACTATAGACTAGACTATAGACTAGACTATAGACCGAGACTATAGACTATAGACTAGACTATAGACTAGACTATATAGACTAGACTAGATATAGACTAGACTATAGACTAGACTATAGACTAGACTATAGACTAGACTATAGACTAGACTATAGACTAGACTATAGACTAGACTATAGACTAGACTATAGACTAGACTATAGACTAGACTATAGGACTAGACTATAGACTAGACTATAGACTAGACTATAGACTAGACTATAGACTAGACTATAGACTAGACTATAGACTAGACTATAGACTAGACTAGACTAGACTAGAGACTATAGACTAGACTATAGACTAGACTATCGACTAGACATAGACTAGACTATAGACTAGACTATAGACTAGACATAGACTAGACTATAGACTAGACTATAGACTAGACTAAGACTAGACTATAGACTAGACTATAGACTAGACTATAGACTAGACTATAGACTAGACTATAGACTAGACTATAGACTAGACTATAGACAGACTATAGACTAGACTAGACTAGACTATAGACTAGACTATAGACTAGACTATAGACTAGACTATAGACTAGACTATAGACTAGACTATAGACTAGACGATAGACTAGACTATAGACTATAGACTAGACTATAGACTAGACTATAGACTAGACTATAGACTAGACTATAGACTAGACTATAGACTAGACTATAGACTAGACTATAGACTAGACTATAGACTAGACTATAGACTAGACTATACTAGACTATAGACTAGACTATAGACTAGACTATAGATTAGACTATAGATTAGACTATAGACTAGACTATAGACTAGACTATAGACTAGACTATAGACTAGACTATAGACTAGACTATAGAGATTATAGACTAGACTATAGACTAGACTATAGACTAGACTATAGACTAGACTATAGACTAGACTATAGACTAGACTATAGATTAGACTATAGACTAGACTATAGACTAGACTATAGACTAGACTATAGACTAGACTATAGACTAGACTATAGACTAGACTATAGTCTATAGACTAGACTATAGACTAGACTATAGACTAGACTAGACTAGACTATAGACTAGACTATAGACTAGACTATAGACTAGACTATAGACTAGACTATAGACTAGACTATAGACTAGACTATAGACTAGACTATAGACTAGACTATAGACTAGACTATAGACTAGACTAGACTAGACTATAGACTAGACTATAGACTAGACTATAGACTAGACTATAGACTAGACTATAGACTAGACTATAGACTAGACTATAGACTAGACTATAGACTAGACTATAGACTAGACTATAGACTAGACTATAGACTAGACTATAGACTAGACTATAGACTAGACTATAGACTAGACTATAGACTAGACTATAGACTAGACTATAGACTAGACTATAGACTAGACTATAGACTAGACTATAGACTAGACTATAGACTAGACTATAGATTAGACTATAGACTAGACTATAGACTAGACTATAGACTAGACTATAGACTAGACTATAGACTAGACTATAGACTAGACTATAGACTAGACTATAGACTAGACTATAGACTAGACTATAGACTAGACTATAGACTAGACTATAGACTAGACTATAGACTAGACTAGACTATAGACTAGACTATAGACTAGACTATAGAATAGATTATAGACTAGACTATAGACTAGACTATAGACTAGACTATAGAATAGATTATAGACTAGACTATAGACTAGACTATAGACTAGACTATAGACTAGACTATAGACTAGACTAGACTATAGACTAGACTATAGACTAGACTAGACTAGACTATAGACTATAGACTATAGACTATAGACTATAGACTATAGACTAGACTAGACTAGACTATAGACTAGACTAGACTATAGACTAGACTAGACTAGACTAGACTAGACTAGACTAGACTAGACTAGACTATAGACTAGACTAGACTAGACTATAGACTAGACTATAGACTAGACTATAGACTAGACTAGACTAGACTATAGACTAGACTATAGACTAGACTATAGACTAGACTATAGACTAGACTATAGACTAGACTATATACTAGACTATAGACTAGACTATAGACTGGACTATAGACTAGACTACTAGAGACTAGACTAGACTATAGACTAGACTATAGACTAGACTATAGACTAGACTATAGACTAGACTATAGACTAGACTATAGGCTAGACTATAGGCTAGACTATAGACTAGACTATAGACTAGACTATATACTAGACTATAGACTAGACTATAGACTAGACTATAGACTAGACTATAGACTAGACTATAGACTAGACTGTAGACTAGACTATAGACTAGACTATAGACTAGACTATAGACTAGACTATAGACTAGACTATAGACTAGACTATAGACTAGACTATAGACTAGACTATAGACTAGACTATAGACTCAACTATAGACTAGACTATAGACTAGACTATAGACTAGACTATAGACTAGACTAGACTAGGCTATAGACTAGACTATAGACTAGACTATAGACTAGACTATAGACTAGACTATAGACTAGACTATAGACTAGACTATAGACTAGACTATAGACTAGACTATAGACTAGACTATAGACTAGACTATAGACTAGACTATAGACTAGACTATAGACATAGACTATAGACTAGACTATAGACTAGACTATAGACTAGACTATAGACTATAGAATAGACTATAGAATAGACTATAGACTAGACTATAGAATAGACTATAGACTAGACTATAGACTAGACTATAGACTAGACTATAGACTAGACTATAGACTAGACTATAGACTAGGACTATAGACTAGACTATAGACTAGACTATAGACTAGACTATAGACTAGACTATAGACTAGACTATAGACTAGACTATAGACTAGACTATAGACTAGACTATAGACTAGACTATAGACTAGACTATAGACTAGACTATAGACTAGACTATAGACTAGACTATAGACTAGACTATAGACTAGACTATAGACTACACTATAGACTAGACTATAGACTAGACTATAGACTAGACTATAGACTAGACTATAGACTAGACTATAGACTAGACTATAGACTAGACTCTGGACTAACTGTTGACAAAACTAACTATAGTCTAAAATATAACCTAGAATATGAACTAAAATATAAACTGTGTGATAGACTAGACTATATACTAGACATCTTTGCCTTTATTTTCAGAAATCCTCAATTGGTTCATTGAATTACGCCAAAAATATGGTCCTACTTTTCGCCTCTGGCTGGGCAAAGACTTAATGATTTTTTTCACCGATCCCGAAGACGTCAAACAGTTGCTGAGCAACAATACCCTGCTACACAAATCAGAGAACTATAATATTTTGAGTCCTTGGTTGGGCAAGGGCCTCTTAACTAATGGCGGCGAATCCTGGCATACACGTAGAAAATTATTAACTCCAGCATTCCATTTTCGTATTTTAAGTGAATTTAAAGAACCCATGGAAGAGAATTGTAAAATATTGGTGGGCAAATTGAGAGAGAAGGCAAACGGAGAGCAATTGATATATATCCTTATATAACACTATTGCCCTGGATGCCATTTGTGAAACGGCCATGGGCATTAAGAAACATGCACAAATGCAAAGTGAATCGGAGTATGTAAAGGCGGTTCAGAAGTGAGTAGGAAAGCAGGAAGAAGATATTTATCTCAATTTTAAATATTTGTTTTTCATTTTAGAATGTGTCACATTTTACACAAAAAATCCTTTTCCTTTTGGCAGCGAATGAATATATTCTTTAAATTTACCAAACCTGGTCGGGAAAGAGATGCTGCTCTTAAAATTTTACATAACGAAACAAATCGTGTTATTAAATTAAGACGTAAACTTTAGAAGATTCTCAAATACACAATATGAATGATGCCCAAAAGGCCGATAATATTGAAGGACAAAAAAGACGTTTAGCTTTCCTTGATATGCTGCTGATTTCTCAATGGAGGGTGTACCTCTTAGTGATCGTGAAATACGTGAAGAAGTTGATACCTTTATGTTTGAGGGTCATGATACTACCAGCTCAGCCATAGGATTTGCCATATATTTACTTTCACAACATGCTGATGTCCAACAACAAGCCTACGAAGAAGCAGTAGCTCTTGAGGGTCACGAGAAGGAAGCCATGCCTTATTTGGAGGCGGTAATTAAAGAAACATTACGTCTTTATCCCTCAGTACCTTTCTATTCTCGCTGTATTAAAGAAGATCTTAATGTTGGTTCGCTTATTGTGCCTAAGGGAGCTAGTATTAGTATTTTAACTTATATGGTGCATCGTGATGAGAAAAACTTTCCCGATCCAGAAAAATTTGATCCCTTACGTTTCTTGTCGAAGGAAACAAATTTACATCCCTTTAGTTTTGTAGCCTTTAGTGCAGGTCCCCGTAATTGTATTGGTCAAAAATTCGCCATGTTGGAATTGAAATGTTCTTTGTCGTATCTTTTGCGTAATTTTGAATTCTTACCCGTCAAAGATTTTAAACCACAACCATTGGCCGAATTGGTTATGAAAAGTGGTAATGGAATACAAATCAAAATGAAGAAGCGTTAACGTGCTACGGTTTTTATGCTTATATAGTTTTAAGAATTGATAAGTGCCTTTAGACTATACACTAGATTATAGGCTATTAAAATGTAATTTAAAATTTAAACTTTTACGTGTTTTCAATGATTTAATCAAGCAAAGCCAAATTGAGTAGACCATCGACTACACAAAAGGCTACACCATAGGCTATATTATAGACTCGACTATATAAATAGTAGACTATATACTCGACTATAAGATGGTGCTGCTCATGCTATTCATGTTTCACCATGTTGCAATATTATATATACTACAGTCCTTTGGAATCTAATTTGATATGTCTCTTGCTAACATAACCGACCAAAAAGCTTTTCACATAATCAAAAATATTTTAAATTTTACATAAATAAAAATTATTATTAAAATAATAAAAAATAATTTCCTATAATATTTATAAAAAATAATTGTAATAGAATTGATATAATAATTTATCCACAAATATTATAGCAACTATATTCAGCTGTAATAAATTCCTCCAGTTATTTTCAAACTGTTCACTGCTGTTTGGGCAAAACATTATTTTATAGTACTTATTCTATAGCTAGAAAGTTTTTCATTTTATGACACACAAGTTTGTTTTCTAAAAGGGGTTGCACTTCTCCTTAAAGCTTTTAAGAGCTGTGGTAAACAGTTTCGAGACAAAATACCCCTTTAATGTGTTTAAAATATTAACAGTTCTGTGGATTATAAAAAGCTATATTGATATCATAAGTTAAAAGAAAAAGTGTTCACAATGAGCAAAAACATGATAATGACTTTCTCAAGAAGGCGTCTAGGACTACACTATAGACTAGACTATAAATTATACTATAGATTAGAATATAGACTATAGACGAGAATAAACTAGAATATAGACTAAAGACTATAGACTAGACTATAGACTAAAGACTATAGACTAGACTATAGACTAAGACTATAGACTAGACTATAGACTAAAGACTATAGACTAGACTATAGACTAGACTATAGACTAGACTATAGACTAGACTATAGACTAGACTATAGACTAGACTATAGACTAGACTATAGACTAGACTATAGACTAGACTATAGACTAGACTATAGACTAGACTATAGACTAGACTATAGACTAGACTATAGACTAGACTATAGACAAGACTATAGACTAGACTATAGACTAGACTATAGACTAGACTATAGACTAGACTATAGACTAGACTATAGACTAGACTATAGACTAGACTATAGACTAGACTATAGACTAGACTATAGACTAGACTATAGACTAGACTAGACTATAGACTAGACTATAGACTAGACTATAGACTAGACTATAGACTAGACTATAGACTAGACTATAGACTAGACTTTAGATTAGACTATAGACTAGACTTTAGATTAGACTATAGACTAGACTATAGACTAGACTATAGACTAGACTATAGACTAGACTATAGACTAGACTATAGACTAGACTATAGACTAGACTATAGACTAGACTATAGACTATACTATAGACTAGACTATAGACTAGACTATAGACTAGACTATAGACTAGACTATAGACTAGACTATAGACTAGACTATAGACTAGACTATAGACTAGACTATAGACTAGACTATAGACTAACTTAGACTAGACTATAGACTAGACTATAGACTAGACTATAGACTAGACTATAGACTAGACTATAGACTAGACTATAGACTAGACTATAGACTAGACTATAGACTAGACTATAGACTAGACTAGAGACTAGACTATAGACTAGACTATAGACTAGACTATAGACTAGACTATAGACTAGACTATAGACTAGACTATAGACTAGACTATAGACTAGACTATAGACTGACTATAGACTAGACTATAGACTAGACTATAGACTAGACTATAGACTAGACTATAGACTAGACTATAGACTAGACTATAGACTAGACTATAGACCTAGACTATAGACTAGAACTATAGACTAGACATTAAAGACTAGACTATAGACTAGACTATAGACTAGACTATAGACTAGACTATAGACTAGACTATAGACTAGACTATAGACTAGACTATAGAACCTAGACTATAGACTAGACTATAGACTAGACTATAGAGACTAGACTATAGACTAGAACTAAAATAGACTAGACTAGACTAGACTATAGACTAGACTATAGACTAGACTATAGACTAGACTATAGACTAGACTATAGACTAGACTATAGACTAGACTATAGACTAGACTATAGACTAGACTATAGACCAGACTATAGACTAGACTATAGACTAGACTATAGACTAGACTATAGACTAGACTATAGACTAGACTATAGACTAGACTATAGACTAGACTATAGACTAGACTATAGACTAGACTATAGACTAGACTATAGACTAGAATATAGACTAGACTATAGACTAGACTATAGACTAGACTATAGACTAGACTATAGACTAGACTATAGACTAGACTATAGACTAGACTATAGACTAGACTATAGACTAGACTATAGACTAGACTATAGACTAGACTATAGACTAGACTATAGACTAGACTATAGACTAGACTATAGACTAGACTATAGACTAGACTATAGACTAGACTATAGACTAGACTATAGACTCGACTATAGACTAGACTATAGACTAGACTATAGACTAGACTAGACTAGACTATAGACTAGACTATAGACTAGACTATAGACTCGACTATAGACTAGACTATAGACTAGACTATAGACTAGACTATAGACTAGACTATAGACTAGACTATAGACTAGACTATAGACTAGACTATAGACTAGACTATAGACTAGACTATAGACTAGACTATAGACTAGACTATAGACTAGACTATAACTAGACTATAGACTAGACTATAGACTAGACTATAATCTACACTATAGACTAGACTATAGACTAGACTATAATCTAGACTATAGACTAGACTATAGACTAGACTATAGACTAGACTATCTGACTAGAATCCTCCAAAGTTATTCGATACAAACGATTTTGATATTTTGAATAAATTTACCAATAATGCATTATAGTTATACCTACTGCATTACTAAATACCATTGAATTAGAAAACAATCCGTCTTAGTATAAAATGCATATAAATAATAAGGATTTGTTAAAAGTAAAACTATTTAGCTTTTTTAATGTCCATTAACAATTACTGTTTACTATTTTAAAATTAAAACAAAACTAGAAAACTTTAGATAATTAACTTAAATTAAAACTAAATACACATACAAATTCAAAAACTAAAGCAATATTATGAACTAAGTATATTATTGCACACTTTTCAAATAAATAAAAATAAATTGCAAAAGTATTAAAATTGACCCTGAAAAGAGAAGATTTTTGGAAAAAAAGAAAACTGCAATTTCTATATGTAATTAAGTAAAGAAAAGCGAAAATTTTCTATTTAATTCTATTCATATCACTCATACGTTGTGTTGGTACTTAAATATTTAGTCCACTTTATTTAACACATTTAGAAATTTGAAAACATATGTTGTTGTAGAACATTGCTATATAAAGATAGGGTTGCCATTCTTTAGAAAACTAAGATTTAACTGGGATTTTAGAGGAATCTAAAAAAACAATTACTTAAATAGTGCAAAATCTTTCTGGAATTATTAGTTTTCTGTTGAAGATATTTTTTTCATATAAAGGAGATTTTTCAAATATTTTATAGGAATTTTCAAAACAATACCGACATCTTCGTTTATAATATATGTACTTTAAGGTATGTAAGTATGTCAGCTGTATGTTTAAACTACTTTATAATATACTACTCTTACCAGTTGTAGTACCGGCCTTAATTTCTCTACAAATATTGTAAATTCTTCATGTTCATTTCTATGTGTGTGTTGGTATGTGTATTTACTCAGCTACTCTGTGTTAGTATAGAAGAAAATTTATTTTACTCCAATTTCTCTAATTACATTTCAATGTACAATATACTCCATTCATGTTATTTTAGTTTCTTTCATCCCCCTTCACATTGGATTCATCTTCATTACGAATGAACGACGATAAAGAAAAGAAACAACAAGTACAGGAATAAAATATATATTTATTTTTATAAATTAGTACTACAACTACATAGTTAAAACATGTGTAAATTTATGAAGTATATAGCATTTAATTGTCCACACTTAGGTATCAGCAAGTATAAAATAATATAAACGGTACGAAATTAGCTAAATAAAGGTACTTTTAAGTAAAGCAACTTTTGTCAAAAAAGGTACGAAGTTGACGTGACAAGTACTTTAATTGATGTCTTCGATCATTTGTGTAAAATTTTTCAAATTAATGTTTTAATGAACTGGATTTTTTAATTCGAATATTTAAAAGATTTTTGATTGTCGCTTTTCGTTAGCGGTACAAATTGTAATTGTAAGCTACAGATAATAATTAAGGGTGTTTTTTTTTGGAACGGAACTCTTCAGTTTTATAACTTTATAACTTTATAACATTATAACTTTATAACTTTATAACTTTATTAATTTATAACTTTATATCTTTATAACTTTATAACTTTATAACTTTATAACTTTATAACTTTATAACTTTATAACTTTATAACTTTATAACTTTATAACTTTATAACTTTATAACTTTATAACTTTATAACTTTATTACTTTATAATGTTACAACTTTTTAATTCTATGATTGTAGTCGATCGAGGAATAGATCCAATTCTAGTCAAATGAGATATCATTGATTTAGTTATGATTAAAATCGAACCAACTCTAGTCGAAGTAACTACAACCGATCAAAATCCAGTCAAACTGACTAGAATCGATTCAATCGATTCAACTTATAAATAGGATCAATTCCATTCAAGTTGACCGGAATCCATAAAATACTAGTAGAATCGAATAAAATCGATTCCAGAGAATAAATTAATTTCTGGGGAACTTACCAAAATCGATTCAACACTAGTCGAATTGATCTAATTCCAAAATTAATTGACTAGAATCTAGAATTGATTAAAATCGCTCCAATTCTAGGCAATATAACTAAAATCAGAGTAGATCTAATTCTAGTCAAATTTGCTACATCTCTTTCCAATTTTAGTGGAAATAACTAAAATCGACCAAATTCTAGTCGAAGTAATTTGAATCAATCAATCCAACTCTGGCCGAAATTAACAAAATCGATCTAAAATTATTCTAATTCTAATCGGTAATCACAATCAAAACAATTCTACTCCTGTTGTTTAGAACATATCAAGTACTTCTGACTAGAATCGATTCAATTCTAGTCGATGTAACTAAAATAAGTTCAATTCTAGTCAAACAGACTATAATCGATCAATTCTAGTCGAATTGACTAGAATGGATTCAATTCTAATCGAACTGACTAGAATGGAATCAATTCTAGTCGAACTGACTAGAATCGATTCAACTCTAGTCGAACTGATTAGGATCGATTCAATTCTAATCGAACTGACAAGTATCGATTCAATTCTGGTCGAAATGACTAAAATTCTAGTCGAACTCACTAAAATCAATTCAATTCTAGTTGAACTGAGTAGAATCGATTTAATTCTAGTGGAACTGAATAGAATCGTTTTAATTCTAGTCGAATTGACTAAAATTGTAGTCGATCTGAATAAAATCGATTCAACTCTAGTCGAACTGACTATAATCGCTTCAATTCCAATCGAACTGACTATAATCGATTCAATTCTAGTCTACCTGACTAGTATCGATTCAATTCTAGACGAACTGACTAAAATTCTAGTCGAACTGACTAGAAAAAATGCAATTCTAGTCGAACTGACTAAAATCGATTCAATACTAGTCGCAATGTTTAGAATCGAACTTATTTTACTCTAGTCGAAATTACTATAATCAATATAATTCTAGTCGAATTGACTAGTAGCGATCCAATTTTGGTCGAATTGATTATATTCGACCCAATTATAGATAATTTGATCAGAATCGATACAATTCTTTTTGAACTATCCAGTTCTAGTTAAACTTTCGAAATATACCACCCTATTATTTCTTTATATCCTTCTCCATAACCTTCATTATTGATCTATGTACTATATAATAAACTAACAATTAGTACAATTTGTAATTAATATTATGAATTATTGCTAAATAAATATAAAATTGAGTTCTCAATAGACGTACAGCAGTGAAGCTTTATAATATTTATATTAAATGCATACGGGTATTTAGACATCATTATAGTGTTTGAACTTTTGAACTTCATTGCAGTGTAATGTTAGAGACATCTTTTGCAACATTTCACAATTTGTGAATAATAAAGAGCTGAAGGGATTTAGGTTTGAAATTGAAATAATTTGTCTTTGATATTAGAGAAGGGGGGGTTAAACTAAACAAATATGTCATTAAAATAAGAAGACACTGCATTTAAATTTTGCTTTCAATGTTAAATTTATATTAATACAAATTTTAAAAAAATTTTAAAGAGTGGAAAAAGGAGAATTGAAAGAATAAGAAATATCCTTTTCAAATCATCAGCATTTATTTGATTTTAAAAGTCAATTGCAAATTGCAATCGTAAATTAATTCCGTTTTTAACAAGCAATTTCTAATTTACAAAAAAAAAAAAAAAAACACTAAAACACCTTCCTGTTCAAATACTCTACTGAAAATGTATCCTTTGAGACCTTAATAGTTGAAGAAATCTAAAATATATTAAGTGTAAAATCAAACCATTATCAAATGCTGACACAACATTATAAAAGAAAAAAGAAACCTTTTTAAATCCTGCCCCTTTTCCATATCTTTTTTGCGAAACTACAATTTTTCTTCACATTGTTCGATATACTACTATTTTAGCATGTTTAAGAAACAATTCCCTTTTAATGCAATTTATTTGTTTTTTTTTCAAGATAGACAAACTAATTAAATAAAATATTTTTATTGCAATTCTTGCTGTGTATATTTCTATTCACAAAAGACTACAAAAGAAGGATTTTAAATTTTCACTCCTCCAAAAAAAAGAATACAAAAAAATGTGAAATAAATTCGACAAAAATACAATTGTCAAAAAACAAAAAAACTAACGGCATTTGGGTCAAAGTCAAATTTGTGTTTAATTTAATAGAAAGACTGAAAAAAAATAATATATTTATATGTATCTTTATGACATAGAATGCAATAGAATAGAATAGAACTGAATAAATAGTAAAAGAATGAACAAATCTAAAACAAATATTTAGAAATGTTTAATATAATAATATGAACGAATACTGAACAGGGTGTTAGAAAAAAATGTGTTAGCGTAGACGTGAATTCAATTTAGTTGCACAGTCTAGAATATATCCAGTTCGAATCGAAGTTACTAAGAAACAAACAAATTATAGTCGAATTAACTATAATTGATCAATTTTATTAGACATCTTTAGAAAGTTATAAAGTTATAAATTTATACAGTTATACAGTTATACGGTTAATAACGTTATAAAGTTATAAAGTTATAAAGTTATATACCGTTCTAAAGTTATAACAGTTATAAAAGTTATCACAAGTTATCACGTTATCCAAGTTATAACGTTATAAAGTTCTACCAGTTACTACCGTTCACAGTTATCCCGTTTCTAGCCAGTTCTCCAGTTCTCCCGTATCTCAACCTTCTACCGTTCTCCAGTTCTCCCGTTATCCCCTTCTCCAGTTCTACACGTTCGTCACCTTTCTCACGTTCTCCGTTATCCAGTTCTACAGTTCGCCACGTTCTCCCGTTCTCCTTCTCCCGTTCTCCCGTTCTCCGTTCCGTTCCCGTTCTCCCGTTCTCCCGGTCTCCCGTTCTCCCGTTCTCCCTTCTCCCGTTCTCCGTTCTCCCGTTCTCCCGTTCTCCCGTTCTCCCCGTTTCCCGTCTTCCGTTCTTCCGTTTTTCCGTTCTCCCGTTCTCCGTTCTCCCGTTCTCTCTCTCTCTCTCCTCTCTCTCTCTCTCTCTCTCTCTCATCTCTCTCTCTCTCTCTCTCTCTCTCTCTCTCTCTCTCTCTCTATCTCTCTCTCTCTCTCTCCTATCTCCTCTCTCTATCTCTCTCTCTCTCTCTCTCTCTCTCTCTATCTCTCTCTCTCTCTCTCTCTATCTCTCTCTCTCTCTCTCTCTCTTCTCTCTCTCCTCTCTCTCTCTATCTCTCTCTCTCTATCTCTCTCTCTCTCTCTCTCTATCTCTCCTCTTCTCTCTATCTATCTCTCATCTCTATCTCTCTATCATCTATCTCTCTATCTATCTATCTATCTATCTATCTATCTATCTATCTATCTATCTATCTATCTATCTATCTATCTATCTATCTATCTATCTATCTATCTATCTATCTATCTATCTATCTATCTATCTATCTATCTATCTATCTATCTATCTATCTATCTATCTATCTATCTATCTATCTATCTATCTATCTATCTATCTATCTATCTATCTATCTATCTATCTATCTATCTATCTATCTATCTATCTATCTATCTATCTATCTATCTATCTATCTATCTATCTATCTATCTATCTATCTATCTATCTATCTATCTATCTATATATCTATCTATTTATCTATCTAATAACTCCCAGAAATCAATTCAATTCTAATCGAATTTCAATGTGAATTGCCTCGAATCGATCTAATTAACGTCGAATTAATTTCATCCTAGTCGAACTGATAAGATGCCATTCTATTCTAATCTAATTGATTCAAATTAATTAAATTCCAGTTGACTTCACTATAATTCATTTAGTTCTCGTAGAATTGACTAAAATAGAGATTTGGTCCAATTGAACTGTTTAGAACAGTTTATGTTAAAAAACATCTCCTTTCAAAATTTCCTCTATAAATATTTAGTCACACACGTACATTCACATGCATACTTGGCAGTCATAATTAAATAAAGGATAAACTCGAAACAAAAAATTGAGAGGAAAACAAAATGTTACAATAGTGACGTGAAAAGTTTTTGAGTCGCAGCCAAAATAAACAATTGAAGCAATTGTTTCGCATAAAAATTAATTTGCAACTTTACGAAGAAAAATCTAATAACATTTGATGTTTCAAACAAAATACAGCGAATTTTAAAGGTACAAATAGTTGGTCCTATACTTCTCACTCTACCTATATTTGAAATAAAATTCACAAACGAAAAATTAAGATACATAATGAAAAAAAAAAGAAAAAGAAAAACACTCTCGAGTCTACATACAGAGAAACGTTTTCATTATAAATTAAGTTTTGACTGTGTATTGTTTAATGAATGAGTACAGAGCAGAAAAAAAAATAACGAAAACAATCCAAACGAAAGAAAAAGTTGTAAAGAATAAAAACACAAACTGAAATGTCAATATGAAACATACTCAAAACAAATACTGCGAGTATATAAACATCATAAATTAATAATTTTCTTTTTATTTCCACTCTCTTCATTTAGCCTCTTCTTTTATCCATCCATCCTTTCGCTAGCATAATTTTCCTTATAGGCCTTTTCCTGTCACTTGTGTGTGTGTGTGAGTGAATTCTAGTGTTGTGGGGATTAACAATGGTGCCATTCACACATTGTTATTCACCATTTTTATTTATTATTCTTCTTCTTTTATATTAAGTTTAGGAATTCTTTATTCAGTTTGACTTTAAGTTGAGTTAAGTTCACAAAAAATGCAAAAAAAAAAAGAATTGCATTGACTGCTTGACAGAGCCAAGAGAGTGTAAATGCAGATTTCAATTTGCTTACATATTTTTCTTTTGTTTGTTGTTATTACTGTGAATAAAAGTTACTGGGTTGTTAGTGTTGAATAACATGTATAGTAAGTCATAAAAGGAGGAAGGAGCGACCTTGAAATCTGACACATAATTTTTGTCGTTTTCATTTAAATGGCAGAGAAACTCAAAAGAAATTTACTGCATTAATTTAAGAGGTACATCTTAAACAATTTTTTTTTTTATTCTTTATATCGGTAGATTAAATTTTAATCAAATTGACTAGAATCGATTTGATTCTAAACAATATGACCTAAATCGATCCAAATTCCAAATGATTTGAATCAATCCAACTTACTAGAATCTACCTAAAGACATACTGATCGGAATCGAACCAATCCTAAATTTCTAGTCGAAATGACTAGAATCTATTCAGTTCTAGTTAAACTAACTATCTATATATCTGGTCTGCACTATAGTCTAGTCTACAGTATTATATAGTGTAGTCTATAGTATGGACTATGGTCTAGTCTATGGTCTGGACTATGGTTTAGTCTTTAGTCCGGACTATGGCATACTCTATAGTCTGGACTATATTCAAATCTAAAGTCAAATCTATAGTCAAGTCGATGGACTATAGTCTAGTCTATAGCCAAGTCTATAGTCTAGTCTATAGCCAAGTCTATAGTCTAGTCTATAGCCAAGTCTATAGTCTAGTCTATAGCCAAGTCTATAGTCTAGTCTATAGCCAAGTCTATAGTCTAGTCTATAGCCAAGTCTATAGTCTAGTCTATAGCCATGTCTATAGTCTAGTCTATAGCCAAGTCTATAGTCTAGTCTATAGCCAAGTCTATAGTCTAGTCTATAGCCAAGTCTATAGTCTAGTCTACAGTCTACAGACTATAGCCTGGACTACAGTCTAGTCTATAGCCTGGACTACAGTCTAGTCTATAGCCTGGACTACAGTCTAGTCTATAGTCTGGACTATAGTCTAGTCTATAGTCTGGACTATAGTCTAGACTATAGTCTAGTCTATAGTCTAGTCTATAGTCTAGTCTATAGTCTAGTCTATAGTCTAGTCTATAGTCTAGTCTATAGTCTAGTCTATAGTCTAGTCTATAGTCTAGTCTATAGTCTAGTCTATAGTCTAGTCTATAGTCTAGTCTATAGTCTAGTCTATAGTCTAGTCTATAGTCTAGTCTATAGTCTAGTCTATAGGTCTAGTCTATAGTCTAGTCTATAGTCTAGTCTATAGTCTAGTCTATAGTTAGTCTATAGTCTAGTCTATAGTCTAGTCTATAGTCTAGTCTAGTTTATAAGTTATAAAGTTATAAAGTTATAAAGTTATAAAGTTATTATAAAGTTATAAAGTTATAAAGTTATAAAGGTATAAAGTTATAAAGTTATAAAGTTATAAAGTTATAAAGTTATAAAGTTATAAGTTATAAAGTTATAAAGTTATAAAGTTATTAAGTTATTAAGTTTTTAATTATAAAGTTATAAAGTTATAAAGTTCTATCTATCATATCATCTATCTATCTATCTATCTATCTATCTATCGAATCTATCTATCTAGCTATCTATCGAGCTATCTATCTATCTTACTATCTATCTATCTATCTATCTATCTATCTATCTATATCTCTATCTATCTATCTATATATCTATCTATCTATCTATATATATCTATCTATATATCTATCTATCTATCTATCTATCTATCTATCTATCTATATCTATCTATCTATCTATCTATATATCTATCTATCTATATATCTATCTATCTATCTATCTATCTATCTATCTATCTATCTATCTATCTATCTATCTATCTATCTATCTATCTATCTATCTATCTATCTATCTATCTATCTATCTATCTATCTATCTATCTTCTATCTATCTATCTATCTATCTATCTATCTATCTATCTATCTATCTATCTATCTATCTATTCTATCTATCTATCTATCTATCTATATCTATCTATCTATCTATCTATCTATCTATCTATCTATCTATCTATCTATCTATCTATATCTATCTATATATCTATCTATTTATCTATCTAATAACTCCCAGAAATCAATTCAATTCTAATCGAATTTCAATGTGAATTGCCTCGAATCGATCTAATTAACGTCGAATTAATTTCATCCTAGTCGAACTGATAAGATGCCATTCTATTCTAATCTAATTGATTCAAATTAATTAAATTCCAGTTGACTTCACTATAATTCATTTAGTTCTCGTAGAATTGACTAAAATAGAGATTTGGTCCAATTGAACTGTTTAGAACAGTTTATGTTAAAAAACATCTCCTTTCAAAATTTCCTCTATAAATATTTAGTCACACACGTACATTCACATGCATACTTGGCAGTCATAATTAAATAAAGGATAAACTCGAAACAAAAAATTGAGAGGAAAACAAAATGTTACAATAGTGACGTGAAAAGTTTTTGAGTCGCAGCCAAAATAAACAATTGAAGCAATTGTTTCGCATAAAAATTAATTTGCAACTTTACGAAGAAAAATCTAATAACATTTGATGTTTCAAACAAAATACAGCGAATTTTAAAGGTACAAATAGTTGGTCCTATACTTCTCACTCTACCTATATTTGAAATAAAATTCACAAACGAAAAATTAAGATACATAATGAAAAAAAAAAGAAAAAGAAAAACACTCTCGAGTCTACATACAGAGAAACGTTTTCATTATAAATTAAGTTTTGACTGTGTATTGTTTAATGAATGAGTACAGAGCAGAAAAAAAAATAACGAAAACAATCCAAACGAAAGAAAAAGTTGTAAAGAATAAAAACACAAACTGAAATGTCAATATGAAACATACTCAAAACAAATACTGCGAGTATATAAACATCATAAATTAATAATTTTCTTTTTATTTCCACTCTCTTCATTTAGCCTCTTCTTTTATCCATCCATCCTTTCGCTAGCATAATTTTCCTTATAGGCCTTTTCCTGTCACTTGTGTGTGTGTGTGAGTGAATTCTAGTGTTGTGGGGATTAACAATGGTGCCATTCACACATTGTTATTCACCATTTTTATTTATTATTCTTCTTCTTTTATATTAAGTTTAGGAATTCTTTATTCAGTTTGACTTTAAGTTGAGTTAAGTTCACAAAAAATGCAAAAAAAAAAAAGAATTGCATTGACTGCTTGACAGAGCCAAGAGAGTGTAAATGCAGATTTCAATTTGCTTACATATTTTTCTTTTGTTTGTTGTTATTACTGTGAATAAAAGTTACTGGGTTGTTAGTGTTGAATAACATGTATAGTAAGTCATAAAAGGAGGAAGGAGCGACCTTGAAATCTGACACATAATTTTTGTCGTTTTCATTTAAATGGCAGAGAAACTCAAAAGAAATTTACTGCATTAATTTAAGAGGTACATCTTAAACAATTTTTTTTTTTATTCTTTATATCGGTAGATTAAATTTTAATCAAATTGACTAGAATCGATTTGATTCTAAACAATATGACCTAAATCGATCCAAATTCCAAATGATTTGAATCAATCCAACTTACTAGAATCTACCTAAAGACATACTGATCGGAATCGAACCAATCCTAAATTTCTAGTCGAAATGACTAGAATCTATTCAGTTCTAGTTAAACTAACTATCTATATATCTGGTCTGCACTATAGTCTAGTCTACAGTATTATATAGTGTAGTCTATAGTATGGACTATGGTCTAGTCTATGGTCTGGACTATGGTTTAGTCTTTAGTCCGGACTATGGCATACTCTATAGTCTGGACTATATTCAAATCTAAAGTCAAATCTATAGTCAAGTCGATGGACTATAGTCTAGTCTATAGCCAAGTCTATAGTCTAGTCTATAGCCAAGTCTATAGTCTAGTCTATAGCCAAGTCTATAGTCTAGTCTATAGCCAAGTCTATAGTCTAGTCTATAGCCAAGTCTATAGTCTAGTCTATAGCCAAGTCTATAGTCTAGTCTATAGCCATGTCTATAGTCTAGTCTATAGCCAAGTCTATAGTCTAGTCTATAGCCAAGTCTATAGTCTAGTCTATAGCCAAGTCTATAGTCTAGTCTACAGTCTACAGACTATAGCCTGGACTACAGTCTAGTCTATAGCCTGGACTACAGTCTAGTCTATAGTCTGGACTATAGTCTAGTCTATAGTCTGGACTATAGTCTAGACTATAGTCTAGTCTATAGTCTAGTCTATAGTCTAGTCTATAGTCTAGTCTATAGTCTAGTCTATAGTCTAGTCTATAGTCTAGTCTATAGTCTAGTCTATAGTCTAGTCTATAGTCTAGTCTATAGTCTAGTCTATAGTCTAGTCTATAGTCTAGTCTATAGTCTAGTCTATAGTCTAGTCTATAGTCTAGTCTATAGTCTAGTCTATAGTCTAGTCTATAGTCTAGTCTATAGTCTAGTCTATAGTCTAGTCTATAGTCTAGTCTATAGTCTAGTCTATAGTCTAGTCTATAGTCTAGTCTATAGTCTAGTCTATAGTCTAGTCTATAGTCTAGTCTATAGTCTAGTCTATAGTCTAGTCTATAGTCTAGTCTATAGTCTAGTCTGTAGTCTAGTCTAGTAGTCTAGTCTATAGTCTAGTCTATAGTCTAGTCTATAGTCTAGTCTATAGTCTAGTCTATAGTCTAGTCTATAGTCTAGTCTATAGTCTAGTCTATAGTCTAGTCTATAGTCTAGTCTATAGTCTAGTCTATAGTCTAGTCTATAGTCTAGTCTATAGTCTAGTCTATAGTCTAGTCTATAGTCTAGTCTATAGTCTAGTCTATAGTCTAGTCTATAGTCTAGTCTATAGTCTAGTCTATAGTCTAGTCTATAGTCTAGTCTATAGTCTAGTCTATAGTCTAGTCTATAGTCTAGTCTATAGTCTAGTCTATAGTCTAGTCTATAGTCTAGTCTATAGTCTAGTCTATAGTCTAGTCTATAGTCTAGTCTATAGTCTAGTCTATAGTCTAGTCTATAGTCTAGTCTATAGTCTAGTCTATAGTCTAGTCTATAGTCTAGTCTATAGTCTAGTCTATAGTCTAGTCTATAGTCTAGTCTATAGTCTAGTCTATAGTCTAGTCTATAGTCTAGTCTATAGTCTAGTCTATAGTCTAGTCTATAGTCTAGTCTATAGTCTAGTCTATAGTCTAGTCTATAGTCTAGTCTATAGTCTAGTCTATAGTCTAGTCTATAGTCTAGTCTATAGTCTAGTCTATAGTCTAGTCTATAGTCTAGTCTATAGTCTAGTCTATAGTCTAGTCTATAGTCTAGTCTATAGTCTCTAGTCTATAGTCTAGTCTATAGTCTAGTCTATAGTCTAGTCTATAGTCTAGTCTATAGTCTAGTCTATAGTCTAGTCTATAGTCTAGTCTATAGTCTAGTCTATAGTCTAGTCTATAGTCTAGTCTATAGTCTAGTCTATAGTCTAGTCTATAGTCTAGTCTATAGTCTAGTCTATAGTCTAGTCTATAGTCTAGTCTATAGTCTAGTCTATAGTCTAGTCTATAGTCTAGTCTATAGTCTAGTCTATAGTCTAGTCTATAGTCTAGTCTATAGTCTAGTCTATAGTCTAGTCTATAGTCTAGTCTATAGTCTAGTCTATAGTCTAGTCTATAGTCTAGTCTATAGTCTAGTCTATAGTCTAGTCTATAGTCTAGTCTATAGTCTAGTCTATAGTCTAGTCTATAGTCTAGTCTATAGTCTAGTCTATAGTCTAGTCTATAGTCTAGTCTATAGTCTAGTCTATAGTCTAGTCTATAGTCTAGTCTATAGTCTAGTCTATAGTCTAGTCTATAGTCTAGTCTATAGTCTAGTCTATAGTCTAGTCTAGTCTAGTCTAGTCTATAGTCTAGTCTATAGTCTAGTCTATAGTCTAGTCTATAGTCTAGTCTAGTCTAGTCTATAGTCTAGTCTATAGTCTAGTCTATAGTCTAGTCTATAGTCTAGTCTATAGTCTAGTCTATAGTCTAGTCTATAGTCTGGACTATAGTCTAGTCTTTAGTTTAGATTATAGTCTAGTCTATAGTCTGGACTATAGTCTAGTCTATAGTCTGGACTATAGTCTAGTCTATAGTTTGGATTATAATCCAGACTACTGACTTGGCTATAGTCTATAGTCAAGTCGGTCTATTGTCTGCACTATAGTCTAGTCTATAGTCTGGACTATAGTCTAGTTTAAAGTCTGGACTATAGTCTAGTCTATACTCTGGACTATAGTCAAATCTATAGTCGAGTCGATAGTCTGTACTATAGTAAAATCTATAGTCGAGTCGATAGTCTGGACTATAGTCTAGTCTATAGTCTGGACTATAGTCAAATCTAAAGTAAAGTCGATAGTCTGGACTACAATCAAGTTTATAATCTGGACTATAGTCAAATCTATAGTCTAGTCTATAGTCTGGACTATAGTCTAGTCTATAGTCTGGACTATAGTCTAGTCTATAGTCTGGACTATAATCTAGTCTATAATTCGGACTATAGTCTAGTCTATAGTCTGGACTATAGTACTGACTACCGACTTGACTATAGTGTAGTCTATATCTATACATAGATCTATATCTAGTCTAGTCTATAGTATGGACTATAGTCTAGTCTATAGTCTGGACTATAGTGTAATCTATAGTCTGGAATCGATCCAATTGTAGTTGAGCTGTCTACAATCAATCCAATTCTGTTCGAATTGACTAGAATCAATCCAATTCTAATAGAACTGACTAGAATCGATCCAATTCTAGTCGAAATGATCATAATCGATGCTATTCGTGTTGAGCTGACTAGAAACTATTTAATTCTAGTAGACCTGTCTAGAATTAATTCAGTTCTTGTCGAACAGACTAGATTTGTTTCAGTTCTAATCGAATTGGTTAGATTCGATCCAATTCTCGTCGAAATGACTAGAATCGAACTAGTCGAACTGACTAAAATTGAACTAGTCGAACTGACTGTAATCGATTAAATTCTAGTCGAATTGACTAAATTCGATTGCTTTGCTATATTTGTACTTTCATGAAAACAGTTTTAGAACCCCTGCCTTTATTGCATTTGTTTAGTAAACGAAAATTTATATTTATGTTTAAAAGTATTTTATTAAATTAGTTTAAAAACTATACGTTTTCCCTCCTAAGGATTTATTTATTACATCTTCAACTTTTCTTCAACTCTCTCTCTCTCTTTTTCTCTGTCTCTAGAAGACTTTTACTTTTCATATTAACTTGATTTATTAAAAGAATATTTATTTATTGTTGCCAAAGTATTTAAATTAAAAAAAAAAAAACTATACTACAAAAATAATAACAATATTTATTGTATTAAAATAGTTTTTGTTGCACTTTTGTTAGAGATACTACATTTGTTTAGTTTTGTAATAAATTATGCATTTTTGTATAACAAAAAGGATTTGGATAGAGTTTGTTTTTCATTATAATTTCTATGTTATTGAATGGATAAAAATGTTGATTTTATTTTCACTTTTTTTATTGTGAAAAAACAACAAAATAGAAACAAATAGAAAAAATAGTTTTGTAATCGTATTACAAACAATTTATAAATGAATTAAAATAAAATCATAAAATAATAATAATAATCAAATGAAATTTGTTTAGAAAACAAATTTTAATTGAATTTAGTTGTACGATGATATGCATGTCGAGAAAAAATAAATCATTTAAATGCAAATTTTTTCGAATTGTTTTAAATATTTATAAATTATTTAATTGCTTTTTTTAACACAACTACTAAAGTGTTAATTGGATAAGTTATGGATATGATTGATAGTTGTAGTTATTACAAAGTGAATGAGTTTTTTATTTAAATGGAATAGATTAAAGTATTGATTAAAAAAGTCTGTAGTCTGGACTACAGATAAGTAAATCGGTACCTAAGTCAAGTTTAGTCTCTACTCTAGCCTACAGTGTAGTTTAGACTGTAGTCTAGTTTACAGTTTGGACTATAGTTTTGACTATAATCTAGTCCATAACCTAGTCGATAATCTGGAGTACAGTCTAGTCTGGACTACAGTCTAGTGCATAGTCATGTCTAGGTTAGTCTATAGCCTGGACTATAGTCTAGTCTATTGTCTGGACTATAGTCTAGTCTATAGTCTGGACTATAGTCTAGTCTATAGTCTGGACTATGGTCTAGTCTATAGTCTGGACTATAGTCTAGTCTATAGTCTGGACTATAGTCTATAGTCTGGACTATAGTCTAGTCTATAGTCTGGACTATAGTCTAGTCTATAGCCTGGACTATAGTCTAGTCTATAGTCTGCCTGGTCTAGCCTGGACTATAGTCTAATCTATAGTCTGGACTATAGTCTAATCTATAGTCTGGACTATAGTCTAGTCTATAGTCTGGACTATAGTCTAGTCTATAGTCTGGACTATGGTCTAGTCTATAGTCTGGACTATAGTCTAGTCTATAGTCTGGACTATAGTCTATAGTCTGGACTATAGTCTAGTCTATAGTCTGGACTATAGTCTAGTCTATAGCCTGGACTATAGTCTAGTCTATAGTCTGCCTGGTCTAGCCTGGACTATAGTCTAATCTATAGTCTGGACTATAGTCTAATCTATAGTCTGGACTATAGTCTAATCTATAGTCTGGACTATAGTCTAGTCTATAGTCTGGACTATAGTCTAGTCTATAGCCTGGACTATAGTCTAGTCTATAGTCTGCCTGGTCTAGCCTGGACTATAGTCTAATCTATAGTCTGGACAATAGTCTAATCTATAGTCTGGACTATAGTCTAGTCTATAGTCTGGACTATATTCAGTCTATAGTCTGGACTATAGTCTAGTCTATAGCCTGGACTATAGTCTAGTCTATTGTCTGGACTATAGTCAGTCTATAGGCTGGACTATAGTCTAGTCTATAGTCAGGACTATAGTCTAGTCTAGTCTATAGCCTGGACTATAGTCTAGTCTATAGCCTGGACTATAGTCTAGTCTATAGCCTGGACTATAGTCTAGTCTATAGTCTGGACTATAGTCTAGTCTATAGTCTGGACTATAGTCTAGTCTATAGTCTGGACTATAGTCTAGTCTGTAGTCTGGACTATAGTCTAGTCTGTAGTCTGGACTATAGTCTAGCCTATAGTCTGGACTGTAGTCTAGTCCATAGTATGGACTATAGTCTAGTCAATAGTCTGGACTATAGTCTAGTCTATAGTCTGGACTATAGTCTAGTCTATAGTCTGGCTATAGTCTAGTCTATAGTCTGGATTATGGTCTAGTCACTTAGTCTAATCTATAGTCTGGACTATAGTCTAGTCTATAGTCTGGACTATAGTCTAGTCTATAGTCTGGACTATAGTCTAGTCTGTAGTCTGGACTATAGTCTAGCCTATAGTCTGGACTGTAGTCTAGTCCATAGTATGGACTATAGTCTAGTCTATAGTCTGGACTATAGTCTAGTCTATAGTCTGGACTATAGTCTAGTCTATAGTCTGGACTATAGTCTAGTCTATAGTCTGGCTATAGTCTAGTCTATAGTCTGGATTATGGTCTAGTCATTTAGTCTAATCTATAGTCTGGACTATAGTCTAGTCTATAGTCTGGACTATAGTCTAGTCTATAGTCTGGACTATAGTCTAGTCTATAGTCTGGACTATAGTTTAGTCTATAGTATGGACTATAGTTTAGTCTATAGCCTGGACTATAATATTGTCTATAGTCTCGACTATAGTCTAGTCTATAGTCTGGACTACAGTCTAGCCTATAGTCTAATCTATAGTCTGGACTTTAGTGTACTTTATAGCCTATTCTATAGTCTGGACTTTCGTGTAGTCTATAGTCTAAACTATGGCCTGGACTACAGCCTAGTCAATAAAGTGGACTATCGTCTAGTCTTTATTCTGGACTATAGTCTAGTTTAAAGTCTGGATTATAGTGTAGTCTGTAGTATAGTTTATAGTCAGAACTATAGTCAGGTATATATTTTGGACGAAAGTCTAGACTATTATCTGGACTGTAGTCTAGTCTGGAGTCAAGTCTATAGTCTGTACGTAGTACGTAGTCTGAGCTGTAGTCCAGTCTGTAGTCTTGATTATTATCTAATCAATAATTTTTACTACTAGTCCAGTCCAGCAACTGTACTATAGTTTAGTCTTTAGTCTGTAAATTAAAATAAACAGATATTATATTTATTATAGAAATTTTTCATCTTTTGAAATGTTAAAAACCTTTTAATTTTGACATTTCATCTTAAAGTAATAAACTTTTCTGCATGTCACTAAATCATTTAATAATAAACATAAGGCCAAAAAGCAGCAGCAGTCAATGATAAAGGAAGAGAAGCTGAGAAGAGCAAGAAACAGGGACAAAAGAAATCAAGAGTCAACCTTTAAATGTTTGCATTTGAAATGAATGTTAAAGTTAAAGTTCTTCTGATGGTCACTCAGGTGTAAATTCAATTAAAACAACCATGACATACAAATACGAAGACAACGAATATGTTTATAAACACACATACTCAGGTAGATGTTAATACATAAACAAAACAGGGACACCACAAATCTATAGGTTAGGTTGGTACCCAAAAGAACTAGTCTATTTTCAATAAGTTAATAGAGACCTATGAGTAAATATTTGATTCGAATGAAAGAAATTAGTTTCCTTCCAATTAGCGCCACCCTATTATCCAAATACCAACGGGTGAATATGTTCACAGGCATGTTGTGTATGCAATTTACATTCATACAAATATTAAACTAAAATTGTCTGTTTTTGCTGTATGTGATATTTAGTATGAATGTACATATGTATGTCTCTATGAAGTATAACTACGCCTTAAAGGTAAAACGACGTAAGTGAACTCCTTCCCAGCCTGCACGAACCAACCGAAACATGTGGTGGCATTTTATTTTTATTTAACATGCCTAAAAAGTTTTTGCCAACAAAACTGCAAAAATCATTTATTTTATTATTGTCTTCTTTTTTTTTTTGCTACAAATAAGAAGAAATATATGTTAAAACGGCTTAAAAAAGAAAGATACTTAACAAAAATGTAAAGAATATGCGAAAAAAGTACAAATTCTGGGCAAAACTATTAAAATAAATAGAATTTGTGACTGCTACTAAAGCGAAAACTAGTGATTGAAAACACATTTTGTTCACCCTAAACACTGAGGATAAATGTTAGTCTATAGTCTTGTCTACAGTCTGGATTATTGCCTACACTATAGCCTGGATTATAGAGTAGTCTGTTCCTCTACTCTATAATCAAGCCTATAGTAAATAGTCCACAATAGTAGTCAGTAGACCTGCTTAGTCTAGTCTATAGTTTAGTCTATAGTCTAGTCTAAAGTCTAGTCTATAGTCTAGTCTATAAGTCTAGTCTATAGTCTAGTCTATAGTCTAGTCTATAGTCTAGTCTATAGTTAGCTATAGTCTAGTCTATAGTCTAGTCTATAGTCTAGGTCTATGTCTAGTCTATAGTCTAGTCTATAGTTAGTCTATAGTCTAGTCTATAGTCTATAGTCTAGTCTATAGTCTAGTCTATAAGTCTAGTCTATTAGTCTAGCTCTCATAGTCTAGTCTATAGTCTAGTCTATAGTCTAGTCTATAGTCTAGTCTATAGTCTAGGTCTAAGTCTAGTCTAAGTCAGTCTATAGTCTCGTCTCTAGTCTAGTCTATAGTCTAGTCTATAGTCTAGTCTATAGTCTAGTCTATAGTCTAGTCTATAGTCTAGTCTATAGTCTAGTCTATAGTCTAGTCTATAGTCTAGTCTATAGTCTAGTCTATAGTCTAGTCTATATTAGTCTAGTCTATAGTCTAGTCTATAGTCTAGTCTATAGTCTAGTCTATAGTCTAGTCTATAGTCTAGTCTATAGTCTAGTCTATAGTCTAGTCTATAGTCTAGTCTATAGTAGTCTATAGTCTAGTCTATAGTCTAGTCTATAGTCTAGTCTATAGTCTAGTCTATAGTCTAGTCTATAGTCTAGTCTATAGTCTAGTCTATAGTCTAGTCTATAGTCTAGTCTATAGTCTAGTCTATAGTCTAGTCTATAGTCTAGTCTATAGTCTAGTATAGTATAGTCAGTATATAGTCTAGTCTATAGTCTATATAGTATATAGTCTAGTCCAGTCTATAGTCTAGTCCAGTCTATAGTCTAGTCCAGTCTATAGTGTAGTATATAGTTTAGTCTATATCTAGTCTATAGTCTAGTCTATAGTCTAGTCTATAGTCTAGTCTATAGTCTAGTCTATAGTCTAGTCTATAGTCTAGTCTATAGTCTAGTCTATAGTCTAGTCTATAGTCTAGTCTATAGTCTAGTCTATAGTCTAGTCTATAGTCTAGTCTATAGTCTAGTCTATAGTCTAGTCTATAGTCTAGTCTATAGTCTAGTCTATAGTCTAGTCTATAGTCTAGTCTATAGTCTAGTCTATAGTCTAGTCTATAGTCTAGTCTATAGTCTAGTCTATAGTCTAGTCTATAGTCTAGTCTATAGTCTAGTCTATAGTCTAGTCTATAGTCTAGTCTATAGTCTAGTCTATAGTCTAGTCTATAGTCTAGTCTATAGTCTAGTCTATAGTCTAGTCTATAGTCTAGTCTATAGTATAGTCTATAGTCTAGTCTATAGTCTAGTCTATAGTCTAGTCTATAGTCTAGTCTATAGTCTAGTCTATAGTCTAGTCTATAGTCTAGTCTATAGTCTAGTCTATAGTCTAGTCTATAGTCTAGTCTATAGTCTAGTCTATAGTCTAGTCTATAGTCTAGTCTATAGTCTAGTCTATAGTCTAGTCTATAGTCTAGTCTATAGTCTAGTCTATAGTCTAGTCTATAGTCTAGTCTATAGTCTAGTCTATAGTCTAGTCTATAGTCTAGTCTATAGTCTAGTCTATAGTCTTAGTCTATAGTCTAGTCTATAGTCTAGTCTATAGTCTAGTCTATAGTCTAGTCTATAGTCTAGTCTATAGTCTAGTCTATAGTCTAGTCTATAGGTCTAGTCTATAGTCTAGTCTATAGTCTAGTCTATAGTCTAGTCTATAGTCTAGTCTATAGTCTAGTCTATAGTCTAGTCTATAGTCTAGTCTATAGTCTAGTCTATAGTCTAGTCTATAGTCTAGTCTATAGTCTAGTCTATAGTCTAGTCTATAGTCTAGTCTATAGTCTAGTCTATAGTCTAGTCTATAGTCTAGTCTATAGTCTAGTCTATAGTCTAGTCTATAGTCTAGTCTATAGTCTAGTCTATAGTCTAGTCTATAGTCTAGTCTATAGTCTAGTCTATAGTCTAGTCTATAGTCTAGTCTATAGTCTAGTCTATAGTCTAGTCTATAGTCTAAGTCTATAGTCTAGTCTATAGTCTAGTCTATAGTCTAGTCTATAGTCTAGTCTATAGTCTAGTCTATAGTCTAGTCTATAGTCTAGTCTATAGTCTAGTCTATAGTCTAGTCTATAGTCTAGTCTATAGTCTAGTCTATAGTCTAGTCTATAGTCTAGTCTATAGTCTAGTCTATAGTCTAGTCTATAGTCTAGTCTATAGTCTAGTCTATAGTCTAGCCTATAGTCCAGTCTATAGTCTAGTCTATAGTCTAGTCTATAGTCTAGTCTATAGTCTAGTCTATAGTCTAGTCTATAGTCTAGTCTATAGTCTAGCCTATAGTCCAGTCTATAGTCTAGTCTATAGTCTAGTCTATAGTCTAGTCTATAGTCTAGTCTATAGTCTAGTCTATAGTCTAGTCTATAGTCTAGTCTATAGTCTAGTCTATAGTCTAGTCTATAGTCTAGTCTATAGTCTAGTCTATAGTCTAGTCTATAGTCTAGTCTATAGTCTATTGTCTATAGTCTAGTCTATAGTCTAGTCTATAGTCCTAGTCTATAGTCAGTCTATAGTCTAGTCCTATAGTCTAGTCTATAGTCTAGTCTATAGTCTAGTCTATAGTCTAGTCTATAGTCTGGTCTATAGTCTAGTCTATAGTCTGGTCTATAGTCTAGTCTATAGTCTAGTCTATAGTCTAGTCTATAGTCTAGGTCTATAGTGTAGTCTATAGTCTAGTCTATAGTCTAGTCTATAGTCTAGTCTATAGTCTAGTCTATAGTCTAGTCTATAGTCTAGTCTATAGTCTAGTCTATAGTCTAGTCTATAGTCTAGTCTATAGTCTAGTCTATAGTCTAGTCTATAGTCTAGTCTATAGGTCTAGTCTATAGTCTAGTCTATAGTCTAGTCTATAGTCTAGTCTATAGTCTAGTCTATAGTCTAGTCTATAGTCTAGTCTATAGTCTAGTCTATAGTCTAGTCTATAGTCTAGTCTATAGTCTAGTCTATAGTCTAGTCTATAGTCTAGTCTATAGTCTAGTCTATAGTCTAGTCCTATAGTCTAGTCTATAGGTCTAGTCTATAGTCGAGTCTATAGGTCTAGTCTATAGTCTAGTCTACCTAGTCCTAGTCCCGTCTATAGTCTAGTCGATAGTCTAGTCTATAGTCTAGTCTATAGTCCTAGTCTATAGTCCTAGTCTCTAGTCTAGTCTATAGTCTATTCTATAGTCCTAGTCTATAGTCTAGTCCTATAGTTCTAGTCTATAGTCTAGTCTATAGTCTAGTCTATAGTCTAGTCTATAGTCCTAGTCTATAGTCTAGTCTATAGTCTAGTCTATAGTCTAGTCTATAGTCCTAGTCTATAGTCTAGTCCTATAGTCCTAGTCTATAGTCCTAGTCTATAGTCTAGTCTATAGTCTAGTCTATAGTCTAGTCCTATAGTCTAGTCTATAGTCTAGTCTATAGTCTAGTCTATAGTCCTAGTCTATAGTCTAGTCTATAGTCTAGTCTATAGTCTAGTCTATAGTCTAAGTCTATAGTCTAGTCTATAGTCTAGTCTATAGTCTAGTCTATAGTTTGTCCTATAGTCTTAGGTCTATAGTCTAGTCCTATAGTACTAGTCTATAGTCTAGTCTATAGTCTAGTCTATAGTCTAGTCTATAGTCTAGTCTATAGTCTAGTCTATAGTCTAGTCTATAGTCTAGTCTATAGTCTAGTCTATAGTCTAGTCTATAGTCTAGTCTATAGTCTAGTCTATAGTCTAGTCTATAGTCTAGTCTATAGTCTAGTCTATAGTCTAGTCTATAGTCTAGTCTATAGTCTAGTCTATAGTCTAGTCTATAGTCTAGTCTATAGTCTAGTCTATAGTCTAGTCTATAGTCTAGTCTATAGTCTAGTCTATAGTCTAGTCTATAGTCTATTGTCTATAGTCTAGTCTATAGTCTAGTCTATAGTCTAGTCTATAGTCTAGTCTATAATCTAGTCTATAGTCTAGTCTATAGTCTAGTCTATAGTCTAGTCTATAGTCTAGTCTATAGTCTAGTCTATAGTCTGGTCTATAGTCTAGTCTATAGTCTAGTCTATAGTCTAGTCTATAGTCTAGTCTATAGTCTAGTCTATAGTCTAGTCTATAGTCTAGTCTATAGTCTAGTCTATAGTCTAGTCTATAGTCTAGTATATAGTCTAGTCTATACACGCAGAGAAAAAACATGGTTCAAAATGGTTACTGCAACTATCCCATGTTTACTGTAACAATATATTGTTTTCAAAAACATATAATTGTTATTTTAATTAGATTTTAAAAATATTTAAGTTACTGTAAACATTTTCATGTTCCAGGCAATTATAAATTTGAGTATAATTCACTGAATCATAATTATTTTTACAACAACTAAATACTGATAACAAGGAAAACATATTATGTTATTAACAACCATTTAAACTTGCAAATAACCATAATATGTTATGTTATATAACCATTGTATGTTATGTTGTTATAAATAACCATTATATGTTATGTTGTTATATGTCTGCTGATACATCAACAAATTAATACAACAACAAAACAACTTTTGCTCACACAGATTACTTTTTCGTGTGTGTTTTTTACGCGACAATAAAATGAGTTGAAATAATTCTCATTTGGTTTATAGCATTAAATGTATAAGTATTTCAGTTTGCATAGAATAATGTAGTTATGTTTTTGTGAATCAAATTGAAATTTGCGAAGTGTGTTAAGTATTGTAAGTATGTTATCTTTACTTATATTTTTATTTATATTTTTTTAGAAACTGTAATTTTACTGATTCAGTAAAATTTATTTTGATTTCGATACATATTTTTAAACGAAATTTTGAACACATTGGATCATAATATGATCATGTATAATAATATTATTATGATAAATAGGAAAATATTATGATGAAATATTTTAACGGTATTTAATCATAATATGATATTTTAAATTTGTTACAATAACGATATTATGTTAAGACTACAATCATAATTTTAACCATAATATGTTGCTCTTAGAACATGGTTACCACAACCATGTTTTTTCTCTGCGTGTAGTCTAGTCTATAGTCTAGTCTATAGTCTAGTCTATAGTCTAGTCTATAATCTAGTCTATAGTCTAGTCTATAGTCTAGTCTATAGTCTAGTCTATAGTCTAGTCTATAATCTAGTCTATAGTCTAGTCTATAGTCTAGTCTATAGTCTAGTCTATAGTCTAGTCTATAGTCTAGTCTATAGTCTAGTCTAGTCTATAGTCTAGTCTAGTCTATAGTCTAGTCTAGTCTATAGTCTAGTCTATAGTCTAGTCTATAGTCTAGTCTATAGTCTAGTCTATAGTCTAGTCTATAGTCTAGTCTATAGTCTAGTCTATAGTCTAGTATATAGTCTAGTCTATAGTCTAGTCTATAGTCTAGTCTATAGTCTAGTCTATAGTCTAGTCTATAATCTAGTCTATAGTCTAGTCTATAGTCTAGTCTATAGTCTAGTCTATAGTCTAGTCTATAGTCTAGTCTATAGTCTAGTCTATAGTCTAGTCTATAGTCTAGTCTATAGTCTAGTCTATAGTCTAGTCTAGTGTATAGTCTAGTCTATAGTCTAGTCTATAGTCTAGTCTATAGTCTAGTCTATAGTCTAGTATAGTCTGTAGTCTAGTCTATAGTCTAGTATAGTCTGTAGTCTAGTCTATAATCTAGTCCATAATCTAGTCTATAATCTAGTCTATAATCTAGTGTATAATCTAGTCTATAATCTAGTCCATAATCTAGTCTATAATCTAGTCTATAATCTAGTCTATAATCTAGTCTATAATCTAGTCTATAATCTAGTCTATAATCTAGTCTATAGTCTAGTCTATAGTCTATTATAGTGTATTATCTAGTCTAAAGTCAATTCTTTAGTATAGTCTATAGTGATGGGCTACAATCTGGACCATAGTTTAGATTATGCCTACTTGCAGTAGGGCATTTATTTATAATAAAAACGTATTATAGAAAATATGTTCGACTATGTTTTTTTTTCATATTTTTAAAAATAATCGTAAAAAGGAAACGAATTGTTTTCTGCATCAGACATAAAAGTGAAAAACCACAGGATTCGTTTTTTCCCATTCTTCATATATTTTCCCCCCTTTTAGTTATTTTTTTCTCCGTTTTTTTTTCCAATAGTTGGTTGTTCGTTTATTTTCAACAAACTTGTACAATTGTAAAATGCAACCAACAAAATGCCCAAAAAAAAAACTCGTATGAAAATAAAAAGAAAAAAGCCTTAAAGCTTAAAAATAACGAGGCGATACAAAATGCTCTTTTAACGAAAATTCTTTTTTAAACTCTTAACAGACAACAGCAACAAATAAAATATAAAACCTGAATGGGTCACACATGTTTTGATCTGTACATGAATGGTGTGTGTGTGTGTTGTTCAGGTTACCAATAATATTTGGCAAAAATTGTCAAGCTTGTTAAAAAATAAAATAGAGGGTTTACAAACGTTTACAACAAATACTAACACATATAAATGTACATACATATGAAGTTGTTCTAGGCATTTGTGTTGTCAAAAATGTCCTGTAGATTTGGGATTTAGTTATCCGACTAATTAAAAAGAAATGATCATAAGTTACTTTAATGCTCACGTAAATAATAATGGAATTATTAACATCCCATTTAGATATGAAGGCTACTATTTAAGCAGCCCCAAAAGTTACAGACAAAATGGGATACATGGTCCTTAAAAGATCTTCCGGATTTTATATGTTTAAATTCTCTTATACTCTCACACTTAAACTCACTACTCATTCATCCACTTATTCTTTCCTTCATTCATTGATTCATGTTGCCGAAAAATATCCTGCCAGACAATTCACCAGATCACCATGTTTCTGTACGTGATGGTCGAATTTGTATTCAAAGCACAATGGGTTGTATTATATTTTAAGTGACGAAAGATGGACTTACCTAGAATTAAGAAAAAAAATACAAATTATTATAAAAATCGTAACAAATTTCTCGAACTACAATTATTTAAAAAACTATTTGGTAATTTTTTTTTCAATCACCATCCCATTGTACGTTTAAACCTTAGTATTTTTGTTATTGCTATGATTGTTGGAATGTCTACATGTGCATGCATGCATGAGTCTTTGTCAAATGTTTTTACCCCAAAACTATTCTTCGTATTTTTCCTCTCTAATAAGCAGGAAATTAAAATGTTGTGTTGTTATATATATATTTTATAAAATTTCTATATAACTATTATAATATACCCACACATTTTTTAAACTCAGGGACATTATTAAAGGTACACTTTATTTAAATAAAAATCTACATGACGAACTTATTTTTTTTTTGTTTGTTTTGAAATTAATATGTTTCTGGACTATAGTCTATAGTCTGGACTATAGTCTAGTCTATAGTCTGGATTATAGTCTAGTCTATTGTCTGGATTATAGTCTAGTCTACTGTCTAGACTATAGTCTTGTCTGTAGTCTGGACAATAGTCTTGTCAGTAGTCTGGACTATAGTCTAATCTGTAGTCTGGACTATAGTCTAGTCTTTAGTATATACTCTGAACTATAGTCTGGACAATAGTCTAGTCTATAGTCTAAAAAATAGTCTAACTATAGTGTGGAATATAGTCTAGTCTATAGTCTGGACTATAGTCTGGATTTTAGTCTGGATTTTAGTCTAGTCTATAGCCTGGACTATGGTCTGGTCAATACTCTAAATTAAAGTATGGTCTATAGTCTGGTCTATAGTCTGGCCTATAGTCTGGTCTATAGTCTGGTCTATAGTCTGGTCCATAGTCTGGTCCATAGTCTGGTCCATAGTCTGGTCTATAGTCTGGACTATAGTCTGGTCTATAGTCTGGACTATAATCTAGTATATTTTCTGGACTATAGTCTTGTCTGTAGTCTGGATTATAGTCTAATCTGTATTCTGAACTATAGACTAGTCTATAGTCTGGACTATAGTCTGGTCTATAGTCTGGTCTATAGTCTGGACTATAGTCTGGTCTATAGTCTGGACTAATGTCTGGTCTATAGTCTGGACTAAAGTCTGGTTTATAGTCTGGACTAAAGTCTGGTCTATAGTCTGGATTATAGTCTAGTCTATAGTCTGGATTAAATTCTAGTCTATTGTCTGGACAATAGTCTTGTGTGTAGTCTGGACTATACACTAGTCTATAGTCTGGACTATAGTATGGCCTACAATCTGATCTATAGTCTGGAATATAGTCTGGTCCATAGTCTGGTCCATAGTCTGGTCCATAGTCTGGTCTATAGTCTGGTCTATAGTCTGGACTATAGTCTTGTCTGTAGTCTGGATTATAGTCTAATCTGTATTCTGAACTATAGACTAGTCTATAGTCTGGACTATAGTCTGATCTATAGTCTGGTCTATAGTCTGGACTATAGTCTGGTCTATAGTCTGGACTAATGTCTGGTCTATAGTCTGGACTAAAGTCTGGTTTATAGTCTGGACTAAAGTCTGGTCTATAGTCTGGATTATAGTCTAGTCTATAGTCTGGATTAAATTCTAGTCTATTGTCTGGACAATAGTCTTGTGTGTAGTCTAGACTATACACTAGTCTATAGTCTGGACTATAGTATGGCCTACAATCTGATCTATAGTCTGGAATATAGTCTGGCCTATAGTCTGGTCTATAGGCTGGACTAAAGTCTGCTCTATAGTCTGGACGAAAGTCTGGTTTATAGACTGGACTACAGTCTGGACTAAAGTCTGGTCTATAGTTTGGATTATAGTTCAGTCTTAGTTATAGTTCAGTCTTAGACTAGTCTACAGTGTGGAGTATATAGTCAGTCCATAAGTTTATTCCTATTCTGTAGTCTGATAGTATATTCTATAATCTGCTAGTTTTTTAATAAAAAGTTAAAATGATCACAACTATTCATTATTTTCCTAAAATATTTGTTACGATTACAAATAAACAAATTGTCTTCTCTTTTCTCTATTACAAATAATTGTTGTTGTTTTTGTTATTGCATCGTCAAGTATGCATTTTATTATTTACGTGTCAGTGCGCATTTTTGGTTATAATTGGCATTTCAAGGTCATTATAAAAGACTCTCTTGTGAATTTTTAATATTTCTTATTCTTCTTCTCATATATAACGTCTCCTTTTTGGTCGATTTTTTCAACATACATATGTATGACAGTTAAAAGGGTTTTGGGAGCTGGAGAGGGAGTGTTTGTAGTACACATATGCTAGCATGTAAAAGTGTAGGTTTTAAGACTAATACTAAATGTTTTAGTTGTTTTTGTGAATATTTTTCCACAAAAAGTATTTTATTTGAAATATATTTTTGTGGTTAATATGTGTAAGAGTTTGTGTGTGTTCTTTTTCTTACTCGTTTGCTTATTCATTCATTTATTTTAATACAATTTTTGCATTTTTTTTCTTTAAGTTTTTTGAGTTATAAAGGAAATTGAAAATTTTGTTTGAAAATATTAAAAATAATGAAATTTTCATTTTAGAATTTGATATTTTATTTATTAGTTGTGCAGTGATGAGGCGGCCAAAGGAAAAAAAGATTAGATGCAAAACCACACAAAGACACAACCTTGAAGAGTTTAACTGCAAAACGTTGTAGAGTTTAACAAATATTTATAACTTTTGTAAAGTAAAATAGAACATTGATTTTCTAGTTTTAATGATATGGTTTATATATTTTCAAATCGAAGGCGTATGATTGTTTTTTATTTAAGGGAAACGTATATTAAGTATACGTAAAGGTTAAAACATTAGAGAGAAATTATGGGGCCAAATTGCATATTAAGAGAAAATTTGTTTTATTTTTAACAATTTAGTTTATATATATGTACAATTATTATATTTATGATATGGAAATCAGGGTCACATAGACTAGTCTGAAGTTTAATCTATGTCTAGTCCCACTGTCGAGCATAAGTCTCGTCTATAGTAGTATAGTCTAGTCTCATAGTCTAGTCTATAGTCTAGTCTATAGTCTAGTCTATAGTCTAGTCTATCGTCTAGTCTATAGTCTAGTCTATAGTAGTCTATAGTCTAGTCTAGTCTAGTCTATAGTCTAGTCTATAGTCTAGTCTATAGTCTATAGTCTAGTCTATAGTCTAGTCTATTAGTCTATAGTCTAGTCTATAGTCTAGTCTATAGTCTAGTCTATAGTCTAGTCTATAGTCTAGTCTATAGTCTAGTCTATAGTCTAGTCTATAGTCTAGTCTATAGTCTAGTCTATAGTCTAGTCTATAGTCTAGTCTATAGTTTAGTCTATAGTCTAGTCTATAGTCTAGTCTATAGTCTAGTCTATAGTCTAGTCTATAGTCTAGTCTATAGTCTAGTCTATAGTCTAGTCTATAGTCTAGTCTATAGTCTAGTCTATTGTCTAGTCTATAGTCTAGTCTATAGTCTAGTCTATAGTCTAGTCTATAGTCTAGTCTATAGTTTAGTCTATAGTCTAGTCTATAGTCTAGTCTATAGTCTAGTCTATAGTCTAGTCTATAGTCTAGTCTATAGTCTAGTCTATAGTCTAGTCTATAGTCTAGTCTATAGTCTAGTCTATAGTCTAGTCTATAGTCTAGTCTATAGTCTAGTCTATAGTCTAGTCTATAGTCTAGTCTATAGTCTAGTATAGTCTAGTCTATAGTCTAGTCTATAGTCTAGTCTATAGTCTAGTCTATAGTCTAGTCTATAGTCTAGTCTATAGTCTAGTCTATAGTCTAGTCTATAGTCTAGTCTATAGTCTAGTCTATAGTCTAGTCTATAGTCTAGTCTATAGTCTAGTCTATAGTCTAGTCTATAGTCTAGTCTATAGTCTAGTCTATAGTCTAGTCTATAGTCTAGTCTATAGTCTAGTCTATAGTCTAGTCTGCAGTTAGTCTATAGTCTAGTCTATAGTCTAGTCTATAGTCTAGTCTATAGTCTAGTCTATAGTCTAGTCTATAGTCTAGTCTATAGTCTAGTCTATAGTCTAGTCTATAGTCTAGTCTATAGTCTAGTCTATAGTCTAGTCTATAGTCTAGTCTATAGTCTAGTCTATAGTCTAGTCTATAGTCTAGTCTATAGTCTAGTCTATAGTCTAGTCTATAGTCTAGTCTATAGTCTAGTCTATAGTCTAGTCTAGTCTAGTCTATAGTCTAGTCTATAGTCTAGTCTATAGTCTAGTCTATAGTCTAGTCTATAGTCTAGTCTATAGTCTAGTCTATAGTCTAGTCTATAGTCTAGACTATAGACTAGACTATAGACTAGGACTATAGACTAGTCTATAGTCTAGTCTATAGTCTAGTCTATAGTCTAGTCTATAGTCTAGTCTATAGTCTAGTCTATAGTCTAGTCTATAGTCTAGTCTATAGTCTAGTCTGTAGTCTAGTCTATAGTCTAGTCTATAGTCTAGTCTATAGTCTAGTCTATAGTCTAGTCTATAATCTAGTCTATAGTCTAGTCTATAGTCTAGTCTATAGTCTAGTCTATAGTCTAGTCTATAGTCTAGTCTATAGTCCAGCGGCCAAAGGAAAAAAGATTAGATGCAAAACCACACAAAGACACAACCTTGAAGAGTTTAACTGCAAAACGTTGTAGAGTTTAACAAATATTTATAACTTTTGTAAAGTAAAATAGAACATTGATTTTCTAGTTTTAATGATATGGTTTTATATATTTTCAAATCGAAGGCGTATGATTGTTTTTTATTTAAGGGAAACGTATATTAAGTATACGTAAAGGTTAAAACATTAGAGAGAAATTATGGGGCCAAAATTGCATATTAAGAGAAAATTTGTTTTATTTTTAACAATTTAGTTTATATATATGTACAATTATTATATTTATGATATGGAAATCAGGGTCACATAGACTAGTCTGAAGTTTAATCTAGTGTCTAGTCCACTGTCGAGCATAAAGTCTCGTCTATAGTCTAGTCTATAGTCTAGTCTATAGTCTAGTCTATAGTCTAGTCTATAGTCTAGTCTATAGTCTAGTCTATAGTCTAGTCTATAGTCTAGTCTATAGTCTAGTCTATAGTCTAGTCTATAGTCGAGTCTATAGTCTAGTCTATAGTCTAGTCTATAGTCTAGTCTATAGTCTAGTCTATAGTCTAGTCTATAGTCTAGTCTATAGTCTAGTCTATAGTCTAGTCTATAGTCTAGTCTATAGTCTAGTCTATAGTCTAGTCTATAGTCTAGTCTATAGTCTAGTCTATAGTCTAGTCTATAGTCTAGTCTATAGTCTAGTCTATAGTCTAGTCTATAGTCTAGTCTATAGTCTAGTCTATAGTCTAGTCTATAGTCTAGTCTATAGTCTAGTCTATAGTCTAGTCTATAGTCTAGTCTATAGTCTAGTCTATAGTCTAGTCTATAGTCTAGTCTATAGTCTAGTCTATTAGTCTAGTCTATAGTCTAGTCTATAGTCTAGTCTATAGTCTAGTCTATAGTCTAGTCTATAGTCTAGTCTATAGTCTAGTCTATAGTCTAGTCTATAGTCTAGTCTAGTCTATAGTCTAGTCTATAGTCTAGTCTTTAGTCTAGTCTATAGTCTAGTCTTTAGTCTAGTCTATAGTCTAGTCTATAGTCTAGTCTATAGTCTAGTCTTTAGTCTAGTCTATAGTCTAGTCTATAGTCTAGTCTATAGTCTAGTCTATAGTCTAGTCTATAGTCTAGTCTATAGTCTAGTCTATAGTCTAGTCTAGTAGTCTAGTCTATAGTCTAGTCTTAGTCTAGTCTAGTCTAGTCTATTAGTAGTCTTTAGTCTAGTCTATAGTCTAGTCTATAGTCTAGTCTATAGTCTAGTCTATAGTCTAGTCTTTAGTCTAGTCTATAGTCTAGTCTATAGTCTAGTCTATAGTCTAGTCTATAGTCTAGTCTATAGTCTAGTCTATTATCTAGTCTATAGTCTAGTCTATTATCTAGTCTATAGTCTAGTCTATAGTCTAGTCTATAGTCTAGTCTATAGTCTAGTCTATAGTCTAGTCTATAGTCTAGTCTATAGTCTAGTCTATAGTCTAGTCTATAGTCTAGTCTATAGTCTAGTCTATAGTCTAGTCTATAGTCTAGTCTATAGTCTAGTCTATAGTCTAGTCTATAGTCTAGTCTATAGTCTAGTCTATAGTCTAGTCTAGTCTATATAGTGTAGACTAGCATAAGATACACAAAAATCTTTAAATATTCCTTTTTAAACTCTCTAAAGGCCCTTTTCCAATCAAAAGAAGTTATTCGAGGGATATTACAAATAAAAGAGAACATATTAAAAAAACTATACCATGACAATTGAATTAGAGTTTTGAATTGCTTTCGTTTACAAAACAAAAGGAACTTGAGGGTAATTTGAACAATATTTACCAACATTAGCAAGGATTTTCAAACAAAAATTAAAGAAACTGCAAAAAGAAAAAGCGTTCAAATGAAATTCACGTTTTTCAATTATTTTCAAATAAGTTTTGGAAAACAAAAGCAGCCAACACCTCCACCTACACAACATACTACAGCAGAGATTGTTACACAGTTTCAAGGTAAACTTGATTAAGAGCAATAGAAACAGCAACAACAACAAAAACTAAATAAATTTGATAACAAACAACATCAACGAAAAAAATGCCAAAAACTAAAATTACATTAAAATGAGAAGGATGGCTGATGAGAATGATAATGATGTTAAGCATCATTATCTTTGAAGCATCATTATTATCAACATTATTTCGCTCCTCTTAACAGGAAAATGAAGATGAATCTCTATACAAATGGAACAACAACAATAGATTTACAATAAGAGCCGCTGACATTGAAAGTATGATGCGAGTATAATGTTGCAGTTTTCTCGTTTTTTCTGGCGTAACGATGCGTTTGTTACGTATGAGTGATTACGTTTTGGAACATTTTGAATTTGATTTAAATTTTCTTAGAAAGTGTTGAATTGCAAAAAAGTGAGAAGAAAACAATGTATAGTTCTATTCTTTGGGTAAAGTTTCTTTTGTAAATTAAGAAACTCTGCAGGGAAATTGAGGTGGCATGACGCATTTAGCTAAAAAAGGATAAAGAAAGTGTCGAATAAAACTTGAAGCGGTTTGGGAAAAAAAAGATTGAATAGTATTAGGTATAGACTAGACTAGACTATAGACTAGACTATAGACTAGACTACTAGACTATAGACTAGATTATAGACTAGACTAAAAACTAGACTATAGACTAGACTATAGACTAGACTATAGACTAGACTATAGACTAGACTATAGACTAGACTATAGACTAGACTAGACTATAGACTAGACTATAGACTAGACTAGACTATAGACTAGACTATAGACTAGACTATAGACTAGACTACAGACTAGACTATAGACTAGACTAGACTAGACTTTAGACTAGACTATAGACTAGACTATAGACTAGACTATAGACTAGACTATAGACTAGACTAGACTATAGACTAGACTATAGACTAGACTATAGACTAGATTTAGACTAAAAACTAGACTATAGACTAGACTATAGACTAGACTATAGACTAGACTATAGACTAGACTATAGACTAGACTAGACTATAGACTAGACTAGACTATAGACTAGACTATACTATAGACTAGACTATAGACTATAGACTATACTTAGACTATAGACTACTATACTATAGACTATAGACTATAGACTATAGACTATAGACTAGACTAGACTAGACTAGACTATAGACTAGACTATAGACTAGACTGACTAGACTATAGACTAGACTATATACTAGACTCTAGACTAGACTAGACTAGACTATAGACTAGACTATAGACTAGACTATAGACTAGACTATAGACTAGACTATAGACTAGACTATAGACTAGACTATAGACTAGACTATAGACTAGACTATAGACTAGACTATAGACTAGACTATAGACTAGACTATAGACTAGACTATAGACTAGACTATAGACTAGACTATAGACTAGACTAGACTATAGACTATAGACTAGACTATAGACTAGACTATAGACTAGACTTTAGACTAGACTATAGACTAGACTATAGACTAGACTATAGACTAGACTATAGACTAGACTATAGACTAGACTATAGACTATAGACTTAGACTATAGACTAGACTATAGACTAGACTATAGACTAGACTATAGACTATACTATAGACTAGACATAGACTATACTATAGACTAGACTATAGACTAGACTATAGACTAGGCTATAGACTAGACTATAGACTAGACTATAGACTAGACTATAGACTAGACTATGGACTAGCTATAGACTAGACTATAGACTAGACTATAGACTAGACTATAGACTAGACTATAGACTAGACTATAGACTAGACTATACTAGACTAGACTATAGACTAGACTATAGACTAGACTAACTTAGACTAGACTATAGACTAGACTATAGACTAGACTATAGACTAGACTATAGACTAGACTATAGACTAGACTATAGACTAGACTATAGACTAGACTATATACTAGACTATAGACTAGGCTATAGACTAGACATATAGACTAGAACTATAGACTAGACTATAGACTAGACTATAGACTAGACGATAGACTAGACTATAGACTAGACTATAGACTAGACTTAGACTAAGTAGACTAGACTAGACTATAGACTAGACTATAGACTACTATAGACTAGACTATAGACTAGACTATAGACTAGACTATAGACTAGACTATAGACTAGACTATAGACTAGACTATAGACTAGACTATAGACTAGACTATAGACTAGACTATAGACTAGACTATAGACTAGATTATAGACTAGACTATAGACTAGACTATAGACTAGACTATAGACTAGACTATAGACTAGACTATAGACTAGACTATAGACTAGACTATAGACTAGACTATTGACTAGACTATAGACTAGACTATAGACTAGACTATAGACTAGACTATAGACTAGACTATAGACTAGACTATAGACTAGACTATAGACTAGACTATAGACTAGACTACTATAGACTAGACTATAGACTAGACTATAGACTAGACTATAGACTAGACTATAGACTAGACTATAGACTAGACTATAGACTAGACTATAGACTAGACTATTAGACTAGATAGACTATAGACTAGACTATAGACTAGACTATAGACTAGACTATAGACTAGACTATAGACTAGACTATAGACTAGACTATAGACTAGACTATAGACTAGACTATAGGCTATACTATAGGTCAGACTAGACTAAAGATTAGACTATAGACTACACTACAGCATAGACTATAAACTAGACTACAGACTAGACTACACTACAGCATAGACTATAAACTAGACCACAGACTAGACTAACTAAGAGATTTTTAAAATCTCACCACTAAAACAGGATTTTAGTTTTGAAACTAACGAACATTTTACACCATCTAACAAGTTACATAATATTAAAACGTCCTGCCACTTTATGTTAAGAGGTCCTAAGCACCATTATATTAACAGCTTAAATTGTTTTCTCTACCAATGAAAAAAGCTTCTACACCTTTTGTTCTTTTTCAATTTCTATTAAATAGTAATCAATAAAATATATAAATTGTTATTGAAAGCAGCAGTTTAGGTGCTTAAAACAAAAGATTTCGTGTAATAAAGAGGCATGCATCAGCATGAATTGCAATAGGTTTACCTTTTGTTGCAAGAAAAAACAAGAAAATCAAAATGGACAATAAGAACGGAAAAACTTTTAGTGTTGTAATTGTTTAAATTTGCAACAGCAATAAAAAATTACAAAAAAAAATGTATAAAAACGACTTTTACAATTAGTTTTCAAGTGATGTTCCATTATTAAATTATAGACAAAGACAGTGGAGCTAAAGTTAAACATGGAAATATATTGTTATGTCCTTTCAATTTCCGTTTCTGTTACCACTGTAAGGCAAACACGTTTTAACATGCACTTATCCGAATCCTATTTGACTTGCTAATGACGATAAAATGGCAAAAATACTAAACGAATAAATTTCTTGACACTTTTTTGCCATCGAAAAGATTATGACAGCACAGCCACGATCTAGCAATTTTATACAGTTAAAGGCCAGTGCCAAACAACAACGACACCGTCAACACCTTGTACTCTTCCTCAGACTATTTTGCCAGCAAACGCGTGTCAACTTTTGTCGGAGGCAATAAAATTAAAGAAACAAAAAAATGGAAACTGACAAAGTATTTACAAGCAGAGGAGAAGGCGATGAACAAAATAGGCAGCAGTCGGACAGGACAGGAAGGGCTCACTTGGACAAAATTAATGTTGTTAGTTAAACTCAAGTGTTGGGGTCACAATATAAAGATGATTATAGTGCTTGTCATCATCATCATAATACTACAAGTACTCTGAATTGGTTGGTTCGTGGATGACTTTGAAAATGCAATTTTTGAAATGATATTAAGGGGCATAAATTACAACGACAACAAAAACTCTTAATAAGAACGAACAAGTTAAAGATAAACTGTAGTGAATGCCGAAGAATTAAAACAAAAGAAAAATAATTTTTTAAAAATATTACAAGTTCATTATAAAGTTAGTCATTTATGAGTGGGACTAAGGGTTTAAAACAAGAAAAAAGTATTTAAAAAACCAAGTTTTAAGTAGTTGAAAAAAAAGAGTTAAAGATTATTTGTAGAGGAAGTTTTAATATTTATTCGTAAACATAAACTTGAAGTATTTAAATAAGTTTCAGAGTAATTTATTATTAAAAATACTTGTGTTTACATATATAACTGGACAATTAAGTTTAAAATTTAAGCTTTGAACAAACTTCTTGTGGACATTAACTTAGGGGGAGAATAATAGTTATACAAAATGGAGAAGAAGTAAAAATGATCAACGTGATCCAAAGAAAAACTTAACCAGATCGACTTCAGAAAACCAAGTAACAAAAAAGACTTAAACTTTATAAGAGAAGGCTTCGGTTCAGATCTAGTTTAGTTCAGTTCTAGTTCATTTCTAGTTCAGTTCTAGTTCAGTTCTAGTTCAGTTCTAGTTCAGTTCTAGTTCAGTTCTAGTTCAGTTCTAGTTCAGTTTTAGTTCAGCTCTAGTCCAGCTCTAGTTCAGTTCTAGTTCAGTTCTAGTTCAGTTGTAGTTCAGTTCTAGTTCCGTTCTAGTTAAGTTCAGTTCTAGTTCAGATCTAGTTCAGTTTTAGTTCAGTTTTAGTTCAGTTTTAGTTCAGTTCTAGTTCAGTTTTAGTTCAGTTCTAGTTCAGTTTTAGTTCTAGTTCAGTTCTAGTTCAGTTCTAGTTCAGTTCTAGTTCAGTTCTAGTTCAGTTCTAGTTCAGTTCTAGTTCAGTTCTAGTTCAGTTCTAGTTCAGTTCTAGTTCAGTTCTAGTTCAGTTCTAGTTCAGTTCTAGTTCAGTTCTAGTTCAGTTCTAGTTCAGTTCTAGTTCAGTTCTAGTTCAGTTCTAGTTCAGTTCTAGTTCAGTTCTAGTTCAGTTCTAGTTCAGTTCTAGTTCTAGTTCAGTTCTAGTTCAGTTCAGTTCTAGTTCAGTTCTAGTTCTAGTTCAGTTCTAGTTCTAGTTCAGTTCTAGTTCAGTTCTAGTTCAGTTCTAGTTCAGTTCTAGTTCAGTTCTAGTTCAGTTCTAGTTCAGTTCTAGTTCAGTTCTAGTTCAGTTCTAGTTCAGTTCTAGTTCAGTTCTAGTTCAGTTCTTCAGTTCTAGTTCAGTTCTAGTTCAGTTCTAGTTAAGTTCTACTTCAGTTCTAGTTCAGTTCTAGTTCAATTACTCTTTATAAATGTTTTGACATCTCTCAATTGCAGACTATTCCTTTTAAAGGATTTAACATTCATTCGAGTTAAATTCAATTTCTTTATTTTTTAACTTTTCCACAAAATCCGCACTCAACTCGTTATACATATTTTCTAGTTGCGATTTAAAGAAAAATAAACAATAATTTATTTCGCAGCCTTTATATTTAGGTTTGGTTTTATTTTTCAGCATATTTCTGTTGGTATTTGTTGTTGTGTTACCATTTTTTGTTTGTTTATTTTTGATTTGCATTTCCGTTGCAAAAATGATGTGGCGCATTGTCCTTGTCTGTGTCAGTGATACGTGGAGTAGTAGTATGGCGATGTGTGCTTGTGTGAAAGAAGAAGTAGAAGTGGGTCGGTCGCTCTATGCAGTTCTAAATGATAAAATGAAGTTAAAGAACAAGTGCTGAAATGATGTTGCATAAAATCAACTGAAGCGTTTAAGAAAGAAATAGGAGTTAAAACAAATATAAAGTGAAAACTTACATCGTAAGACACTTTAAAGTTCTGAATGTTTAGAAATATAATTCTGCTTCATTTTCTTTTTTGGTTTTGGATGTCATGCGGCAGCAGCTGATGATAATGATGATTATGACATGAAATGCATGATAAGTCTTAAGGATTTGTATGTACGAAATAAAAGAACATTTTGATACCAGAACTTAACTAGAACTGACTAGAACTGAACTAGAACTGAACTAGAACTGAACTAGAACTGAACTAGAACTGAACTAGAACTGAACTAGAACTGAACTAGAACTGAACTAGAACTGAACTAGAACTGAACTAGAACTGAACTAGAACTGAACTAGAACTGAACTAGAACTGAACTAGAACTGAACTAGAACTAGAACTAGAACTGAACTAGAACGGAACTAGAACTGAACTAGAACTGAACTAGAACTGAACTAGAACTGAACTAGAACTGAACTAGAACTGAACTAGAACTGAACTAGAACTGAACTAAACTGAACTAAACTGAACTAGAACTGAACTAGAACTGAACTAGAACTGAACTAGAACTGAACTAGAACTGAACTAGAACTGAACTAGAACTGAACTAGAACTGAACTAGAACTGAACTAGAACTGAACTAGAACTGAACTAGAACTGAACTAGAACTGAACTAGAACTGAACCAGAACTGAACTAGAACTGAACTAGAACTGAACTAGAACTGAACTAGAACTAACTAGAACTGAACTAGAACTGAACTAGAACTGAACTAGAACTGAACTAGAACTGAACTAGAACTGAACTAGAACTGAACTAGAACTGAACTAGAACTGAACTAGAACTGAACTAGAACTGAACTAGAACTGAACTAGAACTGAACTAGAACTGAACTAGAACTGAACTAGAACTGAACTAGAACTGAACTAGAACTGAACTAGAACTAAACTAGAACTGAAACTAGAACTGAACTGAGAACTGAACTAGAACTGAACTAGAACTTGAACTAGAACTGAACTAGAACTGAACTAGAACTAACTAGAACTGACTAGAACTGAACTAGAACTGAACTAGAACTGAACTAGAACTGAACTAGACTGAACTAGACTGAACTAGAACTGAACTAGAACTGAACTAGAACTGAACTAGAACTGAACTAGAACTGAACTAGAACTGACTAGAACTGAACTAGAACTGGGGAACTGAACGAACTGAACTAGAACTGACTAGAACTGAACTAGAACTGAACTAGAACTGAACTAGAACTGAACTAGAACTGAACTAGAACTGAACTAGAACTGAACTAGAACTGACTAGAACTGAACTAGAACTGACTAGAACTGAACTAGAACTGAACTAGAACTGAACTAGAACTGAACTAGAACGGAACTAGAACTGAACTAGAACTGAACTAGAACTGAACTATAACTGAACTACTAGAACTGAACTAGAACTGAACTAGAACTGAACTAGAACTGAACTAGAACTGAACTAAAACTGAACTAGAACTGAACTAGAACTGAACTAGAACTGAACTAGAACTGAACTAGAACTGAACTAGAACTGAACTAGAACTGAACTAGAACTGAACTGGAACTGAACTAGAATTGAACTAGAACTGAACTAAAACTAAAAATTGTCTATTAATGTCTTGACATAAATGCATTTTCTTTGATAATGGTTCGACATCAAAACATAAAAATGTCTTGACGCCAAAACATGAAAATATCTTGACATCAAAATTGCTACAAATGATGTCGAACATGTTATAATTTTATTTTCAAAGTATTTTCATTGCTTTTCCTACACTTTGAATTTGAAATCTTTAATCTCCATCAATGTACGTTTCTTCTTCGTTTACCTTTGTTGTCATTAACAATTTCGTAATCGATAGCTCATGTTGATGAAAAGTTCTTTGTTAATTGCATTACAATGTCAATCAATTTTCTAATACATAAATTATTTACTACATTGTAAAATTTAACTTTGTAGTCTGAAAAACATCTTGTCAAATTCTAAATACTCACACTAAAAACCCACAAAGTCTGGAACAACAAATTCAATATTTGATTGAACGAATTACGAGAACATGCATACAAACACTTTCACTCGTCTACAGACATTTGTAAATTAACAATCAAAATTTTGCAGTAAAACTGAAAATGTACAAAATGTTTGTGTCACACCTAAAGGATCCCACAAAGAGACCAATAGTTTATAGGAGGCTGGCTTTGGGAAAATTGTGATTGAGTATTAATTTGTCATATATTACATTCCTTTTATGGAAGCACTTCCTTCGTTGAGGCTGAGTACCATTTGAAAAAGTCAAAATAGGACAACATAAGTTTGAGGAATAGAAAAGAAACATGAAGCAAATGTTCGTATGTATGTGTGTCTTAAAATTTTGTTCTAATTTCCTAATAAATTTATAAATTGCTGCAGTTTATCTCTAAATACTGCTACAATTATGCCCCCCACTGCTCTGAAATGCTGAATGAGAGACAAAAAAATAAACAATTGTGGCCGACAGAAAATTGATTTGTAGAAAAAACTGTTACTCTGTTAAAAGTCATTTAAATGTTAATTAAAAATTAATTTCATTGATGCACAATTTAAATAAACTCAACTCTTTCTATACAATTGGGTCAATTTAAATGGAAATAACGAAAGAAAGTCATACGGAGTTAAGGAAGATAAACAATATACTATTTGTTATGAACAAAATGTCACCACTAGGTTTAAGTATCTAGATCAGCAGGTCAAATTTTAAACATAACAACAGTTAAAGGCCTCTTTTACACAGAAATTTAAAACATATCCTTACCAAAATGTTAAGACATTTCATAGAACATGTTAAGATATTTTCATAGAACATGTTAAGATATTTTCATAGAAAATGTTAAGACATTTTCATAGAAAATATTAAGACATTTTCATAGTAAATGTTATCACATTTTCATAAAAAATGTTAAGACATTTTCATAGAAAATGTTAAGACATTTTCATAGAAAATGTTAAGACATTTTCATAGAAAATGTTAAGACATTTTCATAGAAAATGTTAAGACATTTTCATAGAAAATGTTAAGACATTTTCATAGAAAATATTAAGACATTTTCATAGTAAATGTTATCACATTTCATAAAAAATGTTAAGACATTTTCATAGAAAATGTTAAGACATTTTCATAGAAAATGTTAAGACATTTCATAGAAAATGTTAAGACATTTTCATAGAAAATGTTAAGACATTTTCATAGAAAATGTTAAGACATTTTCATAGAAAATGTTAAGACATTTTCATAGAAAATGTTAAGACATTTTCATAGAAAATGTTAAGACATTTTCATAGAAAATGTTAAGACATTTTCATAGAAAATGTTAAGACATTTTCATAGAAAATGTTAAGACATTTTCATAGAAAATGTTAAGACATTTGACATTTTCATAGAAAATGTTAAGACATTTTCATAGAAAATGTTAAGACATTTTCATAGAAAATGTTAAGACATTTTCATAGAAAATGTTAAGACATTTTCATAGAAAATGTTAAGACATTTTCATAGAAAATGTTAAGACATTTTCATAGAAAATGTTAAGGACATTTTCATAGAAAATGTTAAGACATTTTCATAGAAAATGTTAAGACATTTTCATAGAAAATGTTAAGACATTTTCATAGAAAATGTTAAGACATTTTCATAGAAAATGTTAAGACATTTTCATAGAAAATGTTAAGACATTTTCATAGAAATGTTAAGACATTTCATAGAAAATGTTAAGACATTTTCATAGAAAATGTTAAGACATTTTCATAGAAAGTGTTAAGACATTTTCATAGAAAGTGTTAAGACATTTTCATAGAAAGTGTTAAGACATTTTCATAGAAAATGTTAAGACATTTTCATAGAAAATGTTAAGACATTTTCATAGAAAATGTTAAGACATTTTCATAGAAAATGTTAAGACATTTTCATAGAAAATGTTAAGACATTTTCATGGAAAATGTTAAGACATTTTCATAGAAAATGTTAAGACATTTTCATAGAAAATGTTAGGACATTTTCATAGAAAATGTTAAGACATTTTCATAGAAAATGTTAAGACATTTTCATAGAAAATGTTAAGACATTTTCATAGAAAATGTTAAGACATTTTCATAGAAAATGTTAAGACATTTTCATAGAAAATGTTAAGGTTAGATGAAAATGTCTTAAGATTTTCATAGAAAATGTTAAGACATAGAAAATGTTAAGACATTTTCATAGAAAATGTTAAGACATTTTCATAGCAAATGTTAAGACATTTTCATAGCAAATGTTAAGACATTTTCATAGCAAATGTTAAGACATTTTCATAGCAAATGTTAAGACATTTTCATAGCAAATGTTAAGACATTTTCATAGAAAATGTTAAGACATTTTCATAGCAAATGTTAAGACATTTACATAGCAAATGTTAAGACATTTTCACAGTAAATGTTAATACATTTTCATAGCAAATCTTAAGACATTTGTATAGAAAACAATTTTATCTGACATTTTCATAGAAAATATAAAGAAACTTTCATAGAAATTTTTTGTAGAAAATGTTTAGACATTTTTTTACATAGCGTTAAGACATTTTCTTCAGAAAATTTCATGGAAGTTTTCCTAGAACTTTTAATTTTAAAAATTTTCATTCAAAATTTGTACAATATTTTCTATTTAGTTTAGTGGCACATGTGAACCTTTCTATAAACATATTCTCCTTTTTTTAATCATTTAAAAATTGTGCTAAAAACCCAACTAATTTGACATGAAATTTATAATAAAAAAAGTTCTAATTTCTTTGTTAGCTGGTGCTTTTAAATTTTCTAATAAATCTAAAACAAATGTAATGAAAACTTAATGCCTCTTTCTTTTTTCTCTATGTTCTTAAAATCCCCCATTTAATCTAAAAACCTAGAAAATATTATGCTCGTTTTCTAGTTGTTTAATGGAAAAAATGCCCAAATAGTTTTAAAAATGAACACAAAGTCCAAGAAATGAAGGAGGAGGTGGAAAGAGAGAGGCAAGGAACTAGAGATTATAGTTAAAAGTTTTCATTTTTAGTACTTTTTCTTATTGATGATTTTTTGTTTAGTTTTTTTTTTTTGCTCTCGTGTGGCTTTAAGTAACATTTTTATATATTTTTTTCGCTAATGAAAGAAAGGATTAAAATAACAAAAAAAAAAAAAATGAGAAAAAGAATCATTGATACTGATATTAATGTTGTTTTTGTTGTAGTTGCTTATTCAATAATCCTTTTCAATTGAACGAAAACAACTGATACTAATATGTACTTAAAATACAGCCAGCAATGACTATGTCCGTCTGTCTATCCGCCCAAAAGTAGTGGACAACAGAAGAACTATAATGCATCCATTTGTCCAGCCAACCAACCAACCATCCATCCATTTACTTTCCATGTTATTGTAGGTTTTAAATCTCTCTCATTCACTTAATACCGATAAACAGTTTTTTTCTTATTTTCCAATAAAACAACAAGAACAACGTTTTGCTTTACAATACAAAAATTATCAACGACAGGATGGTTGATGGAGAGTAAGGCGATGCAAGCCTTTACGGCAGGAAGGAAAAATGCCAGAGGAGCCGAGAGAAAGTGCCCAAAGGAACCTGAATAAATATGTCGATGGTGGCAGAATTTTATATTTAAGCTCATTTTTCATCTGCTGCTTGGTTTCATTCAGTTCATATTTTTGTCATTATCAACACAAAAATTTCACCAAAAAAAATGAGAAAAACTAAAAAAAATCTTTATACAAGAACTATAAGTCGATGTCCTTTGCCCAGTTTGGTTTGTTGTAAAGCTATGAGAAGGATGATGGCGTATGATAAGCAAGAGAAAATGTTAAAGAATTTAAAATTGATAAAAATGGATCGAAAAAAATTAGAATTTGGGAACAATGAAAAATCTAAATCAGTTCATCTGAGAAATAAGCATTTTATAAAAAATTAATTAACATTTTCTATGAAAATGTCTTAACATTTTCTATGAAAATGTCTTAACATTTTCTTTGAAACAGTCTTAACATTTTTTATGAAAATGTCTTAAGATTTTCTATGAAAATGTCTTAAGATTTTCTATGAAAATGTCTTAAGATTTTCTATGAAAATGTCTTAACATTTTCTATGAAAATGTCTTAACATTTTCTATGAAAATGTCTTAACATTTTCTATGAAAATGTCTTAACATTTTCTATGAAAATGTCTTAACATTTTCTATGAAAATGTCTTAACATTTTCTATGAAAATGTCTTAACATTTTCTATGAAAATGTCTTTACATTTTCTATGAAAATTTCTTAACATTTTCTATGAAAATGTCTTAACATTTTCTATGAAAATGTCTTAACATTTCTATGAAAATGTCTTAACATTTTCTATGAAAATGTCTTAACATTTTCTATGAAAATGTCTTAACATTTTCTATGAAAATGTCTTAACATTTTCTATGAAATGTCTTAACATTTTCTATGAAAATGTCTTAACATTTTCTATGAAATGTCTTAACATTTTCTATGAAAATGTCTTAACATTTTCTAAGAAAATGTCTTAACATTTTCTATGAAAATGTCTTAAGATTTTCTATGAAAATGTTTTAACATTTTCTTTGAAACTTTCTTAACATTTTCTATGAAAATGTCTTAACATTTTCTATAAAAATATCTTAACATTTTCTATGAAAATGTCTTAAAATTTTCTATGAAAATGTCTTAAAATTTGCAATGAAAATGTCTTAACATTTCCTATGAAAATGTCTTAACATTTCCATTGAAATCTTTATAGTTTAATTAGAATAACTTTTGTTCTTAATGTATTCTAACAGAAATTATAGCATTTTCCACTTTACATGCCAAATGTCAAAATTAAAATATAAATTATAAAATAAAATTAATTATGCAAGGAATTGTTTAATGCACTTCATACTAAAAAAAATTGCTTAAAAATTTATAAATATTTCTCATTATAATACAAAACGACTCCTTATTTCTCTTAATCATGACTGTTTTTAATTGAAAACAAAATAATAATACAACAACAAAGACCAAGTAAATCTGCAATGTCCTGACAAAATGAAAAAAACTGCAAAAAAATCAACAAATCATACATCATTATTGTCATCATACAGCATCATCATAATTATCTTGAACAAGAAGAGAAAAAGAACAACAAACGACATATAACAGCACCCAACCAACCAATAACAACACCACTGCGACTCATTAAATTGCAAAGAACAAATAAATACTCTAGTGAAAATGAAAACAATTCAGGCAAAACCAACAGCAACAAAAACATCATGAACACAATATAAATAACAACAACAGCAACATGAACACGTAACAAAACAGACAAATAATAACAAAAATCACTGCACAAACAGCAGCAGCTGCTGGTATATAACGGTAACTTTAGTTGAAAAACGCAAACAGCACAAACAACAAAATGGTGAAAGTGTAATGGAAGAGGAGAAAGAAGAGTATGATGAAAAAAAAATAACAGTCAACAATAAACATCAAATGAAATGAATGTGACAACATCAACCAAAACAACAGCAACAACAATTATAAATGTTTTTACATTTTATTGATGTTGCTGTTGTTGTGCTGCTGCTGCCTGTTAAAACTGCAACATAAATACTTGATGGTTGGTTTTTTCTGTAGTATGTTTTTTTTTTTTTTTGCTTTTACGTGAGGAAAACAAGAGTTTGTTGCAGGCATGGGAAGTTGAAATTTGTTGGAGTCTTCTTATCGACTAATTTAGACTAGTCTATCGACTGTTTATTGTCCATGGACTTGTCTATTGATGGGTATATGGACTTGTCTATGGATCAATCTATGGACTAATCCATGGGCTAGTCTATTGACCATTCTATTGGGTAGTGTAAGAGCGGGTTTTTGAGATGGTAATCAAATGCCAATTAATAATCAGATTAGTTAATCTAAAAATAAATTTAATCTTATGTTAATCCCCTTTGATGTTTTTAAGTACAATATTAAACTTCGCAGTGTTGCCATACAAAACAACAGAAAACTTCACTGTTTGTTATCAAAACAATGCATATTTTATAAAAAGAAGTAGACAATTGTAAATTTAATATGAAAATTAATGAAAACTTTAAATTAAAAACAAAAAAATGTATTTTGAAATGTCCATAATTTATACTAATCAATAAATAGAACATTTTAATGTTTATATTTATAAAAATTTTATTATTTTTTTTTGCATCAGCTGTTTACAATTTTGCATTTCGTGCTTAAGATTAAACCACCTCCATTAGGCGCTTAAACTTGCAAACAAAATTAACTAATTGAATACTCAAAAACATCTTTCGAGGATTAATTTTAATTTAATCGCTAATCTTTCACCTAAAGATTGGCCCTAAGAACTAGTCTGTTGACTAATTTATTGACTAGACTATTGACTATTCCATGGACTGGTCTAGTGGCTAGTATAAGGAATAGTCTACTGACTAGTTTATGTACCCTTTGGACTACTCTATTGGATATTCTATTGGCTAGCCTATGGCTAATTAATCTTTTAGTCTCCAGAGTAGTCAAGGGACTAGTCCACTAACTAGTCAATACTAGTCTATAGACTCTACCGACTAGTCTATAGACTAGTATACTGACTAATGCATTATTAGAACATAGACTAGTCTGTGGTTCATTCCATTGATTAGTATATGGACTACTTTATTGACTAGTCTATGAACTATTCAACAGAGTAGTCTATGGACTAGTCCGTTGGTTAGTCTTCTGACTAGTCTACTGTCAAGTCTATAAACTAGTCTATGGCTCATTCTATTGATTAGTCTATGTACTACTTTCTGACTTGTCTATGGGCTGCTCTAAAGAGTTGTTAATGGACTAGTCCACTGACTGGTTTACTGACTAGTCTGTGGACTAGTCTACTGGCTAGTTTATGGATTAATCTATTTATTGGTATGTAGGCTAGTCTATGGACTAATCTATTAACTAATCTATGAACTAGTCTATTGATTGGTCTATATGATATGCTATGGACCTATCTATTAACTAGCCTATGAACTAACTATTAATTATTCTATAGACCGATATATTAACTTATCCCTTCGTTTCATTTGTCTATATATTACTCTATTAACTGCTCTATGGACTAAGTTTTTGATTGGTGTATGAACTACTTACTCCATTGACTACACCTTGGCTGGTCTATGAACTATTCTATTGACTTATATATGTAGAAGTTTATTGACTAGTTAATGGATCAGTATATTATTAATTAGTCTACGAAGTATCACCTATTCTGTTAACTAGTCTTTGGTCTAGTCTATGGACTTGTCTACAGACTAGTCTACGTAAGTATCGGTAGACGTAAGTAGTCTGTAGACTATTACTAAAAATGTCAAAGATCCGTCGGGTATTTTCCATCCCTGGGTTCGTTGCAATGTATTTGCACGAAAATAAAAATGGTAGTCAGCACTCACATTGTACCTGTGGGGTTGTTGTTGTTGTTACTACTTCTTTTGTTTTTGTATTTTTTTTTGGTTGTGCCAGCAACCTAGATTTTTGCCTTCATCGCCATCATCTCTTCTAACTAAACGATAACAACAAAAACACAAAAAAAGGATTTTACTTGAAAATTCTTTTAAAAATGTTGATGATGATCACAGTTACACTTTAGTAATATTTAGTGGATTTTATTGTTGTTGTTGTTGTTTTTTTGTTTTTTTTTTTTTTTCTATTAAATTGTTGCCTAAAGTTGTTATTGTTGCAGTTTTGTTGTTGGTCGTACTTTTGGGTTACTACTTAGTTGACAGTTAACTGTCAACGTAGAAATATTATATTTTTTCGGAAAAAATGTGGAACAGTAGTAGTTTTGTTTTTGTTGTACATTTATTTTACTGCCTGATTTCATTATCAGTGTAAGAGTTTTTGTTTTTAAGGAATTTCTAAAGGATAATTTCAACACATGTTTATTTCTTAATTCAAGGACTTTTTACATTTGAGGCGAAAAAAACAAATGTTATAGCAACATTAGTAGGATTTTACTAATGACCTGATTTTTGAATACAGCTCCATTTCACTTGAACTATTTTTTTACTTGGAGAGGACAAATTTATAGTCAACAAACTTAGGGATTTTAAAAAGTCACCATATCTTTCAATTGCTTCAATTTAAAAGTTATATTAATTTAAATTACCCCTTTCTTTAACACCATTTAAATGCCCTGATTAGTATCTACAATACACCCTTTATCAATATTATTAAAATAAAGATAAATCATTTGCGTAATAACATTTGTTTATGACACAATCATAATGCATTTCTTCTTGTTTAAATAAAATTAAACTTTTACACTTTCTTTTGGCACGTAACGTTTCCCTAAAACTTAAAACAACAAATTCGTATTGAGATAGTGTACCCTCATTAAATTTACAATTTCTTTTGAAATTAAAAGCACATGTTTTCTTTAACTAAGTAAATACAAAAGCAACACAAACTTATGATAAGGATAATCATGTCCTTGAGTTATACAAATTTGTTTGTGCTTTAAATTTTGTATAATTTTTCCAAAAAAAAAAAAAACAGAAGAAAGTAAACAAAACACGTATAGGTGAGGGGTTATTTACTAGTTTACTATTAATTCGAGCATTTTTAAAGTTTAAGCTCAGGAAAAAATATTTGGAATATCTGGTAGTTTAAGCACAACACTGAATTTATTTCGTTTTTCGATTCTATCATTATTTTTCGCAATAACAAAACAAAAACAACAACAATTAATGCCAGATGAAAGAAAACACAAAAATACGCAAAGCATTAAAGCCTACAAGCATCCAAACATACGTTTTTTCAAATAAGCAAAGTTGTTGTTGCTTTTTTGTCGAAGCATGCAAAGAATGTCATATTGATGAAATTTTCAGAGGTGGTCTCGGATTTTTGCATATATCTCCGTCATTTTTGGACGGAAACTTCTCTAACGCATCTCTGAATTATTGAAGCTTTGAATCCCGAAGATATCTGACGTATTCAGAAAATTATATCAAACAGACAGGCAAATAGACAAGACAATCGTCTCCGTATCTATAAGGGTCCAAATATACATATGGTTGTGAACCTATAATACTTTATGGGGTCGGAAAGTTAGTTAGTTAGTTAGTTAGTTAGTTAGTTAGTTAGTTAGTTAGTTAGTTAGTTTGTTAGTTAGTTAGTTAGTTAGTTAGTCAGTTAGTTAGTTAGTTAGTTAGTTAGTTAGTAGTTAGTTAGTTAGTTAGTGTTAGTTAGTTCGTTAGTTAGTTAGTTAGTTTCGTTCGTTCGTTAGTTAGTTCGTTTAGTTAGTTCGTTAGTTAGTTTCGTTCGTTCGTTCGTTCGTTCGTTCGTTCGTTCTTCGTTCGTTCGTTCGTTCGTTCGTTTTCGTTCGTTCGTTTCGTTCGTTCGTTCGTTCGTTCGTTCGTTCGTTCGTTTCGTTCGTTCGTTCGTTGTTCGTTCGTTCGTTCGTTCGTTCGTTCGTTCGTTCGTTCGTTCGTTCGTTCGTTCGTTTTCGTTCGTTCGTTCGTTCGTTCGTTCGTTCGTTCGTTCGTTCGTTCTTCGTTCGTTCGTTCGTTCGTTCGTTTCGTTCGTTCGTTCGTTCGTTCGTTCGTTCGTTCGTTTCGTTCGTTCGTTCGTTCGTTCGTTCGTTCGTTCGTTCGTTCGTTCGTTCGTTCGTTCGTTCGTTCGTTCGTTCGTTCGTTCGTTTTTCGTTTCGTTTCGTTCGTTCGTTCGTTCGTTCGTTCGTTCGTTCGTTCGTTCGTTCGTTCGTTCGTTCGTTCGTTCGTTCGTTCGTTTTCGTTCTTGTTCGTTCGTTCGTTCTTTCGTTCGTTCGTTCGTTCGTTCGTTCGTTCGTTCTTTCGTTCGTTCGTTCGTTCGTTCGTTCGTTCGTCGTTCGTTCGTTCGTTCGTTCGTGTTCGTTCTTCGTTCGTTCGTTCGTTCGTTCGTTCGTTTCGTTCGTTCGTTCGTTCGTTCGTTCGTTCGTTCGTTCGTTCGTTTTCGTTCGTTCGTTCGTTCTTTCGTTCGTTCGTTCGTTCGTTCGTTCGTTTCGTTTCGTTCGTTCGTTCGTTCGTTCGTTCGTTCGTTCGTTCGTTCGTTCGTTCGTTCGTTCGTCTTTTCGTTCGTTCGTTCGTTCGTTCGTTCGTTCGTTCGTTCGTTCGTTCGTTCGTTCTTCGTTCGTTCGTTCGTTTTCGTTTCGTTCGTTCGTTCGTTCGTTCGTTCGTTCGTTCGTTCGTTCGTTCGTTGTTCGTTCGTTCGTTCGTTCGTTCGTTCGTTCGTTTTCGTTCGTTCGTTTTCGTTCGTTCGTTTCGTTCGTTTCGTTCGTTCGTTCGTTCGTTTCGTTCGTTCGTTCGTTCGTTCGTTCGTTCGTTCGTTCTTCGTTCGTTTCGTTCGTTCGTTCGTTCGTTCGTTCGTTCGTTCGTTCGTTCTCTTCGTTCGTTCGTTCGTTCGTCGTTTTGTTCGTTCGTTCGTTCGTTCGTTCGTTTTCTCGTTCGTTCGTTCGTTCGTTCGTTCGTTCGTTCGTTCGTTCTTGTTCGTTCGTTCGTTCGTTCGTTCGTTCGTTCGTTTCGTTCGTTCGTTCGTTCTTCTTTCGTTCGTTCGTTCGTTCGTTCGTTCGTTCGTTTCGTTCGTTCGTTCGTTCGTTCGTTCGTTCGTTCGTTCGTTTCGTTCGTTCGTTCGTTCGTTCGTTCGTTCGTTCGTTCGTTCGTTCGTTCCTTCGTTCGTTCGTTCGTTTTCGTTCGTTCGTTCGTTCGTTCGTTCTTTCGTTCGTTCTTTCGTTCGTTCGTTCGTTCGTTCGTTTCGTTCGTTCGTTCGTTCGTTCGTTTCGTTCGTTTCGTTCGTTCGTTCGTTCGTTCGTTCGTTCGTTCGTTCTTCGTCGTTCGTTTCGTTCGTTTCGTTCGTTCGTTCGTTGTTTCGTTCGTTCGTTCGTTCGTTCGTTCGTTCGTTCGTTCGTTCGTTCGTTCTTCGTTCGTTCGTTTCGTTCGTTCGTTCGTTCGTTCGTTCGTTCGTTTCGTTCGTTGTTCGTTCGTTCGTTCGTTCGTTCGTTCGTTCGTTCGTTCGTTCGTTCGTTCGTTTCGTTTTCGTTCGTTCGTTCGCTTCCCCCCCCCTCCCTCTTCCTCTCCCTCGCTCTGGTTCGGGTCTATGTTTTCGCAATAACCGCGACTTCGTTCCTATTTCTTGTCATTTTCATTGGTCTGGTGCTTGTCCTATCTAGTTAGTGATCTCTATACGCCAAAGGCAGGATTTTTACCTGCATGATGAAGGATTTCGATTTATGCAGAATATGAACTACTGATTGAATCTCTTTTTTATACAAAAACAAAAACTTTGTGAATTGTTTCATTGCTCTAAGTGTTCTAAAAGTTTGTAGTTTAAAAGGCTAAGGGCAGAATTTTGACCTTCATGATGAAGGGTAATTATGCAGAAGATAAACTACTGATCTCTTTTTTATACAAAAAACAAAAACTGATGGAGTTAAAAGTGATTCCATTAGGATTATATACGCTAAGGGCAGAATTTTGACCTTCATGATTGAATCTCTTTTTTATACAAGAAGTGATGGAGTTAAAAGTGATTCTATTAGGATTAGAATGGAATTACTTTCTCAAACAATTTTGACTGCAATTAACCTCCTTTAATTTCTGCTTGCCTAGACGGTTCTTATCTTAACTCCCATCGCACGCTATAGATCTTGAAGGTCACAGCAGGAAACAATAATGTTACATACTATGAGATTTTGGAGATGACAAGAAAACGTTATTTAATATTCAAAATACATAGTTATAATAATATTAGAAGAATTCTAATATTTTACACTTTCCACATCTTGAATTTTCTTTGAGTGTAACCCTAACCATAAGATGCGTGTACATACATGTGTTTAACATATTTTCCTTAGATAAAAACTAAAATTTCCTAATACATGACTAAAATTTACAAAGAAATTCACATTGACTAATTAAAGCTGCGTGATTTTGTCATGTTGTTTTTGTTGAAAAAATTACTTAAATTCATAATTCCAAGAAATATGAGATAATTTGGGTTATAGACAAGGCAAACAAATACAAATAAACCGAACAAATTGCCATAAAATTTGCAGGGAAAACCCAACTAATTAACATACCTGTAGCTAATCCTTGTTGGCACTATTTTACCTGTTCTTAGTATAAATAGCTAAACAATTTAAGGATTCTTTAGACAGTTACAATTTAAGACTCTAAGAGTTTATAGCATATTTAAAATTAAGAAAATGAAAGTGGTAAGTTAAAAGAGTAATTTTATATTGAGAACAAAAAATAATTAGTTTTGTTTAATTTTTAGGTAAACTTAATATTTTTCGCCTCGCTGGTGGGTTCTTCGTGGTGTGGCTTGATCTTACACATATTCGCGATGAACTTCACTCCAAACTTTATGGTCATGGTTTGCATGGTGAGAATTATCAAAATTCTCCCATTATCAATATAAACAATCAACAGCAAGTGGTGCAACAGTCAGCTGTTGCACCACTTGTTGCTGGGCAAAATGTGCCTTCGGGTCCTCGCGGAGATTATGGTTCTCTGCCATCGGGGTATGAAAATCAGTACTTGTATGGTGCTAACTTTAAAGCTGGCAGTACAAAATATAGTCATCATGGCTACAATCCCGAGTCACCTTCATATGGCAGTCATCATATGGGTGGTGGTTTTCGTGGTGAGTCAGCCAGTGGCATTTCATCACATCAAATGATGAAACAGGAAAGTTATAAACATCGTGAGGGTCCAAAGTTCGGTTATCATCATGATACGAATATATTTGGCAATGCTCAAGGTTTCAACAGCAATAATGTACCCATATACTCTTCCTCAAGTTCATCTGCTTCCTCATCAAGTTCATCATCTTTAGGTGGATCGTCTTCATCATCTGCTAGTAGTAGTTCAAGTGCCGAAGGCAGTGGTGGTGTTTTTAGACCATGGAAACGTCGTTCTTAGATTGTTTGTAATTGCTTTGAAATTGGTGCCTTTTATTTACATTAAATAAAATGTTTGGTGTTCCCCTACTAATCAAATTTGCAATATCTGTCAAATATTTCTAAATCTGATTAATATGGGAATGAGGTATATATAACAAGATACATATACTATGTATATGTTAAAACTAAATTGGAATTGTTTTATTTAAGGTTATTGGATTAGGAAGGAGTTATAAACAAAAACTCTTAAAGACAATAAAAAAGACAAACGTTTTTTGAAAGAAATTGCTTTTCATAATATTTTACCGAAAATTATATCAAAATTCAATTAATCTTGGTAAAAAAATTTCATTTCCAATAAAATAAAAAAATCCTTTAAAGGGAAATTTTATAAATTAAGGAAAATTTCAGAGATTAGAAAAATATATAAACTAATAAAAATCACATTAATATAAACATACTTCGATGATCTAGAACTAAACTAGAAGTAGAACTGAACTAGAACTAGAACTGAACTAAAACTGAACTAGAACTGAACTAGAACTGAACTAGAACTGAACTAGAACTGAACTAGAACTGAACTAGAACTGAACTAGAACTGAACTAGAACTGAACTAGAACTGAACTAGAACTGAACTAGAACTGAACTAGAACTGAACTAGAACTGAACTAGAACTGAACTAGAACTGAACTAGAACTGAACTAGAACTGAACTAGAACTGAACTAGAACTGAACTAGAACTGAACTAGAACTGAACTAGAACTGAACTAGAACTGAACTAGAACTGAACTAGAACTGAACTAGAACTGAACTAGAACTGAACTGAACTGAACTATAACTGAACTAAAACTGGAACTGAACTAGAACTGAACTATAACTGAACTATAACTGAACTATAACTGAACTAAAACTGAACTAGAACTGAACTAGAACTGAACTAGAACTGAACTAGAACTGAACTAGAACTGAACTATAACTGAACTAGAACTGAACTAGAACTGAACTAGAACTGAACTAGAACTGAACTAGAACTGAACTAGAACTGAACTAGAACTGAACTAGAACTGAACTAGAACTGAACTAGAACTGAACTAGAACTGAACTAGAACTGATATAGAACTGAACTAGAACTGAACTAGAACTGAACTAGAACTGAACTAGAACTGAACTAGAACTGAACTAGAACTGAACTAGAACTGAACTAGAACTGAACTAGAACTGAACTAGAACTGAACTAGAACTGAACTAGAACTGAACTAGAACTGAACTAGAACTGAACTAGAACTGAACTAGAACTGAACTAGAACTGAACTAGAACTGAACTAGAACTGAACTAGAACTGAACTAGAACTGAACTAGAACTGAACTAGAACTGAACTAGAACTGAACTAGAACTGAACTGAACTATAACTGAACTAAAACTGAACTAGAACTGAACTAAAACTGAACTAGAACTGAACTAGAACTGAACTAGAACTGAACTAGAACTGAACTAGAACTGAACTAGAACTGAACTAGAACTGAACTAGAACTGAACTAGAACTGAACTAGAACTGAACTAGAACTGAACTAGAACACTGAACTAGAACTGAACTAGAACTGAACTAGAACTGAACTAGAACAGAACTAGAACTGAACTAGAACTGCACCAGAACTGAACTAGAACTGTACTAGAACTGAACTAGAACTGAACTAGAACTGAACTATAACTGAACTATAACTGAACTAAAACTAACTGAACTAGAACTGAACTAGAACTGAACTAGAACTGAACTAGAACTGAACTAGAACTGAACTAGAACTGAACTAGAACTGAACTAGAACTGAACTAGAACTGAACTAGAACTGAACTAGAACTGAACTAGAACACTGAACTAGAACTGAACTAGAACTGAACTAGAACTGAACTAGAACTGAACTAGAACTGAACTAGAACTGAACTATAACTGAACTAAAACTGAACTAAAACTGAACTAGAACTGAACTAGAACTGAACTAT